>NW_017670312.1:136310-142977 GCF_001879085.1 Nicotiana attenuata
ACACCCCAACCCCCCCCCCTCTCCCACCAAACTTTTAATATAACCCCTAAGTTTAATATTTGACACTTTGGCCCTATTTTCTCTACTATAAATACCCGCCCATTCTTCTTCATTTTTCCACAAAAAAAATCAATCTTCTCTTCAAATCTCTTACCATTCTAAGTATTCTATATTATCTCTTCCAATTATTGTTACTATCCAAGTGATAATCTTTAAACTTTCAAAAGTATTTGGGCAAATTTTTTTGGAGCAACTTTCAAGCTTCAAATTAATTCGTAAGTATTTGGAGCAATATTTCGGGCAATTTTCTTCAAGTTCAATATTTAATCACGGTGCACCTCGTTCATCTCCTAATTTTAATAATAATAATTTTTTGCGTATCATTTTAGTGGCTTAATTTTTGTGTTTACTTTACGTGTTAATATTTTCGTATTTCATTTGTGTGTGTAATATTTGTTGTTAGCTTGTTTTAATTTAGTTTCGTATTTAAAATCATGGCACTACAAATTATTTGGTATGTTTTAAAAAAAGTAGTAAAAAAAGTAGTAAGGTGGAAAGTAGTAGTAATTCCTAATCTAACCCTCTCCTATACCCATAGAGTTCGAACGAAATATTGATCGAAAATGACTCATGTTGATGAAACTTTTAATTTTTCCTCAACCCCCACATTTTTGATGTTCATGTTCGCGAGAAACCAATTAGATCAATGAAACTTTAACAAAGACAATTTTTGCAACGATATTTTTTTTGAGGATGAAGAAAATAGGATGAAGAAAATGAGGAAGAGAATTAGACGAAACACCACTAGTCCTGAACACAAGGCTCCAAACTCAAGAGTCAATCTCAGTCTGCGAGCTTTACCCCGTACCCCCTTAAGGGTATAGCCTAAGGTTAACGTCCAAAACAATCACTTCGTATGGAATTTTTTAATACATGACAAAGTCAATCATCGTTGCTATCTTGTGAAAAATGTAAGGCAACAATTTGCAACACTCATTAAGTGGTTGGGACGGGGGTTAACTAGACACTGAGAAGTGCTCAACAAAGATTTATGGATAAAACTAAATAGAAAGCCCGAAAAATTAATAGATCCTAATCATGTACTAGCACTCCTAGTGATCTGGTTCTAACACAAATTAACAAAAATTGACCCTGCTTCCGGTCAATCCCCTTATTTTACACAAATATAACAAAGATAGAGATCGATGAGTACTTAGGCAAATGGTGGCGGTCTGTGGCTTACTCTTTTACTTGGCAAGGCTTTTTCCAACACTTTTCAATTATGGCCCGAGATATCCTGGCTATTCAATCATCATCAGTAGCATCGGAGAGTGCATTTAGCGCGGCAAGATTTCAAATTGGAGATCATAGACATTCATTAGCGGAGGACAGTCTAGAGATTTCCGTCTTATTCAGAGATTGGATTAATTCAGAAAGAAGAAATCTTGGTTTTGAAAAACTATCCACTTGGGAGGAAGAAGAATACAATGAGATACTTACCACTGGGAGCGATGATGACATGGAGCTCATGGAACATCAATCAACATTGCCAATTCCAGTAGAATCTCCAAGAGATATTATTGATAAGTTACAAAGCTATATAGGAGCTTACAAATATTAGTATGATAATTTGTAATTGGCTACTAAGAGGCCTAGTTCAAACAGAACCCTTCCTAGAAGGTGGCTGCGTAGATTAGGTGCTCTTCAAAAGAATTGTATTTGTATTTGAGATTTGAAAGTTCTATTAATAAAATAAATGGCTCTAAGAGATGAATTATTTTTATGATTTGTCGGTGTTACTTAATAGTTAATACTTTGAAATTATATTAAATAAATTATAACTCTATTATAAATTTATATTTACTAGATTATTTCATTACAAGTCTTTTGTTTTAATATTTTATAATTCTTTACTTAGTTTTCTAATTTTCTTTTTAACATAGTAACATAGTAATATTTAAGTTTATTAAATAAGTCAAAAATCTAGCCGTTGCAAACTTTAAAAACATAGTAATTTTCAAAAAACTAGAATTTTTTTTTAAAAAAAAATACACTTAAGGCCCACGAACCCGTCCCGTCCCGTCCCGTCCCGTTTGGTTGGCGGGACGGGACGGGACGACCGTTTCGTCCCGTTTGTCCCGTCCCGTTTCATCCCGTCCCGCCACCGTCCCGCCTAAATCTCATCCCGTCCCGTCCCGTCCCGTCCCGTCCCGTCCCGTCCCGTTGGACACCCATACTCAGAACTGAGCTTACCAAGGAAAAGGAGAAGAATGATGGAATTCTTCACAATATGCTGAATCTTCTCCAAGCCCAAAACCAACCCTCTAGCTCCCCCAAGCCTTTGTCTCCTGAACCTGTCGAGTACCTTTAGTGGCCCGGATTAGGGATTTTTATATCTTTTTTTTTGCTCATGTTTTAAATGTTTTTTTGCTTTCTGGTTTTGGATTGTGGTAGCAACATATCTTCTATCAATGATATCTACTGTTTTTGCTCTTGTTCAATGTTAATCTTTCCTTGATAGTTTAAATATGTTTGCTTGATTACTGATGTTTAAACCATGATTGCACTTGTAGTTGCCCCAGTGGCCATGATTACTTATTAAAATCTGGGACTCACACTTTGTATGCAACTTTTCGATGATGCCAAAAGGGGGAAGAGATATTGTGCTTTACACATTCTGAATAAGTGATATTTATAACCTAATTAACCTGGTCCTTGATGATAAGTGAATTTTCTAAACTTTGTATTGATGGTTAAGCTGAGTTCTCGCAGGATCCAAGTAAGTAAAAAGCACAGAGTTTGTCATCATCAAAAAGGGGGAATTTGTTGGCCCAAGAACAGGTGAAGTTTTGAAGATTGACAAAAGAACTCAGACATGGACCAGGTCCATCCTGTGAAGCACAGTCATGATCAACCTGTACATGTGAGATGCACATGAAGGAGATACTTTAACTGATCAAGAAGCAATATCTCCTGATCTGATCGAAAAGGTTGCATATTGGATAAGGAGAGAAAGACTCCTTATATGAAGAGAACACAGTTTAGGAAGGAGATAGTCTTAGAGTTTGAGATCACCTTGAACTCTTCTACGATAGAAGAGTAGCATTTGAATCCCAGTCAATCTCTGATTACTAACCTATTAAATATCAATGTTATTCTCATTTACAGGTAATGCACATAAGCAGAAGTTAAACTTAAATTGAGTGCAAAAGAGCAAGGTGATTTTGCAAGCAATTTATGTGTGATTCGAGTGTGCAATCCTGAAGCTACTTGAACGAGATAGAAGAACCAGTTCCAAGTGTCTATCTTTTATTCTAGTTCAATTGTAGTAGGTGATTTTATATTGTACCTTTCAGCTTTTATAGAAGCAATTATATTAGGTACCTAGAGTATTCAAGTTAGAGTTAACTTGAAGTAGTCGCAACAGTTGAGGCTGTGTGCCACAACGGGATTAGAGTTATCCTTAGGTTTACAAAGAGTTTTGTAAATGCTGTTTTGGCTCAGTGATTTTAGTTGAAGTTTGGAAAAATCCTACTGAGTAATAGGTCGTGGTTTTTTCACCTTTTGAGCCAGATGTTTTCCACGTAAAAATCTCTGTGTTCTTTATTTTATTTATTTATTATTCCGTAAACAAAGGTAGTTGGAACACATAGAAGAACCAGGTCCTTCTATAGTTCAGTTAAGCAAAAATTGGGTACCACACAAATCACCCCCCCCTCTTGTGTGGTATTGACGTTTAAAACATCAGTAATGCTTTTGAATTTTTTTTCTATTTTCACTATTTCTGTCAAGTCTTCATCTCTTTCTTTTTTCTATTTATATTGATGTCTAGTCTTAAGTAATTTTTCTGTGTCATCTACCATCTCTTTTTTTCTATTTCTATTGCTGTCCAGTCTTCATTAGTATTTTTGTTGTCATTTAATTTTTTTCTACTTCTATTGCTGTCCAGTTTTCTGTCATTTATTGTTGTACAATTTTTTGTTTTTGTCTTTACTGTATGCTGCCCAGATTTTGATTCTGTCAATTTCTAACTGCATGTTTTCTGAATTTGTTATAGGGATTAATTGAGGCAATTAAAATTATTCTGCCACAAACACATCATAGGTTTTGTGTTAGACATATCGAGGCTAACTAGTGCAAGACATACAATATTGGGAAAAGCAAAAAATTGTTTTGGCGCTGTTCGTGGTGCACTTATGAAGAAGACTTCAAAGACCTACTAAGAAATCTAGAAGACACAAGCTCCAACTTGTTAGAGGAGAAAAGTTTTGGAAAATTGACCCATCACAAGCAATGGAGCCCCAGAGTTGGTAAAGTTGGTTGGCAGGCCAAAAGTTAAGAGGGATAGGTAGAAGGATGAGGCAATTAAAAGGCAAGGAGTGTGGTCACAGTCCGGAAAAGGCAGAGTCATGACTTGTGGCAAATGTGGACAACCAAACCATAATGCAAGAACATGTGCTCAGGTAATCTACAATTTGCACATTTGATGAATTTGTACCTATTTATCTTTTCTAGTTTTGTTATTTAATAGCAACCAAAGGGAAAGCAGCTAAGCAAGGGAAAACAACCTTTGAAAAGGATAAGAACTTTGTTAGATTCTAAAACAAAAGATAAAATATATTGTTCAGCACCACAAATGACTTAATCAAGTCAGGAAAGCGGATTTAGCTTTATGCCTACACCTACAGTTGGTCAATCAAGTATGGTTCCAAATTCTCCAGAGATGGAACATGATGAAGATGTTGTGATTAGGCCAATAGTGATATCAGAAGTCAAGACAATACTTCAACTGAGGCAGCAGGTAAACTTACCAACCGGGACAAGATCAATCAACTTACTGGTGATCACACTGGTGTTAGTGAGCCCGCAAATCTTCCATATTTACCAGCAGGCCTAATGTGGAAGGGTAAAGCAGCTACAACTTCAAATCAGTTAGAAAAACAAAGGCAACAAAAGATTGTAAGATGAAGATAAGAAAAGGAAAATGATCAAGTTGTTCTATGTAGTTTTGTGTTTATGTTGGGATATAATTACTGCAAACTAAATGACAGCCTCCTACTTAATGTTCTATTAATATATTAGATGTCATAGTATGATTTAGGTTGTTTTAGTTTTTGGGATTATAGTATGCCATCCAATCATTAGTTTGACCTACTAACTTTACTATTTTTGGTGATATGTAATTATTGCATTGACAGTACTTCTTATATGTAATTATTGCATTGATTGTTACTGCCCAGATTTTACTGCATTGGTAATATGTAGAATGAATTTACTGCATTAGAGTGGATGCCCAGATTTTACTGTTAGTGAATTGCCCAGTTTTTATGTTCTAAAATTGTTCTATATGCATGTCACGACCCAAATTTCCCTCTGTTGGGTTTCGTGATGTCACCTAGTCTTAGGGACTAGGTAAGCCTAACATTAAATGAAAAAACAATAATATTTAAATAATATCTAATAGGTTTAAAATAGAAATCTCTTTAAACTTTACAATCCCAAAAACCGGTAGTATAAGTTATAAACTCTACAGAGTTTGCTACAACTGCTAAATACAACTGTTTGAAAATAGGTAAGAACAATATGTATACAAATTAGGAAGGTGACTCCGAAGCCTGCGAAGGCAGCAACAGTTTTACCTTGAGTCTCCACGACAACGATCCACACAGCTAATAACGAGCAAGAAATACCTAGATCTGCACAAAAATATGCAGAAGAGTAGCATGAGCACACCACAGCGGTGCCCAGTAAGTATCAAGACTAACCTCGGTAGAGTAGTGACGAGGAACAGTCAAGACACCTACTGGTCTAATAAATTGTACAAGTAAAGTATAGGAACAACATAACATGATGTCTATATAAAGACTACGCGATATGGTTAACAATACAACAATTACAATAAGGAAGAAAAACAGCAAGTAACAGCAGAAACACCATAATAATGACATAGAAGAGCAAGCAAAAATACAACCCAAATCCGAAATTACAAATACAGTAAAGGCAAGTAATAACTCAGCAACTATGATAATTTTCACATTAGGTATTAGCCAACAAACTCCACGAAGTATCAAACCACGGATAAATTACAGCTCACGGGTCTCAATACCTGAACCCTAACACATGGCATCTTGTGCCCTCATCACACCTCATGATCATGCTGACAACTCACTTGCTAAATAGAGCCACTCTTACATATATGGCAAGTATGCGAGGGTGTACATCTATACTCAACAATATCAGAAGAGCTTCTTATCCAATAGAAGTGTTTGACTACGTGTATGCTTGTGCAAGTGCTCTAACATAGATCATACTAGCTAAAAGCGTAAGGAAAAGAACGGACAGCACGAAATGTTTTCTCACAACTTTCACGAGATAAAGCTCATACAGGTAAGTGTACCACAACACAATATCAACAACGAGAATGCCCCCAGGCCATCACAAATCATCACAATCAATCCCTGAAATAGTCACCTTGTATCGTCACGTGTGCAATGATAATATAGTAAGTGCCCGCCTTGTTTCGCCACATGTACATCATAATGATCCCTCATTGTCTCGCCACATGCGCAACCCACACACACACACACACACACACACATATATATATATATATATATATATATATATATATATATACCTACCCTGTCATGCCGCATGTGCAATATAT
>NW_017670312.1:142997-239224 GCF_001879085.1 Nicotiana attenuata
ATATATATATATATACACACACACACACACCCCGCCTTATCTCGCCGCATGTGCATATATCAATAGTAACAACAGCACGGCAGAAACCTCGTGCAACCCCATAACAACAACCGCACGACAGAAACCTTGTGCACCACCACAACAAGTACAACAGCAACAATGACAGCAAATACGAGAACGCGGAAAGTAAATTAACTCAAGAGCTTTCGATCACAAAGAGACGGTAGAATTAGCTCACAAGGAACAACCACAATAGGGAATACTAAGCGTAAATAAGAACAACTCAACAAGGGAGAAAATAATACGTAACAATGACCTCACAATATACAGTCCAACAACAAGGAAGCTAACACGAGTCAGATAATTACAATTAAGGACATGTCAACTAGAATACAGGGTGTCTAAACTTCTTTTAAGTTTGGGCAATTACTAAGAGTTTACAACAATATCCGTTTAAGGATAAGCAGCGGGGAAGATAATCATAACCTCAATTAAGACTAAACAATTATAGGGGAGACAATAATAAATACCAATAAAGACCAGTAGCTATGGAAAAAGATAGCATGACAATAGGAGAGGTAAAAGTCTTCAGTTAAGTCAAGTAAGGGTCAAATAGGCAATAAGAGTGGATCATGAAGCAATAAATTCCAATTAAAGCATGTAGAGGTGAAACTAGGAAATAGAAACTCAATCACATCAAGAACAACTTGCTAATTAGTGAATATAAGGACCTAAGAACACTAAAGGGCCAATTTTCCACAAATAAGTCCGAGCACGCACTCGTCACTTCACGTACATGGTCAACAATTGGCATAGAAGACTCAAATCCTAGGGGGAAATCCCCCACACAACGTTAGGCAAGATACTTACCTCAAAGACGACAAACCAGTACTCTAAAATGAACTTCTTGGGTGAAAGGCCTCCGGACGGCTCAAATCTAACCAAAATAACTTCAAATCAGAAATAAAACACATAAGAAACTATTTCGGATCATAAAGTCTTAATCTTTAGCAAAATCTAAAAATCGGTCCAAAAGTCGACCCTCGGGCTCGCACCTTGGAATCCGACAAATTTTTTAAAATCCGAATACCCATTCTAATACGAGTTCAACCATACAAAAATTATCAAATTCCGATACCATTTGGTCCCTCAAATCATGATTTTTTATTTTAGAAATTTTCTTCAAAAATCAACATTTTCCTCAACCCTGAACACAATTTAAATGATGAAAATAAAGATAAAATCATGGAATATGTTAAATTCTAAGTGAAGAACACTTACCCGGTTGATTTGATTAAAAACCCCAAAAAGAAGCTCCCATAATCGAAGTCCAAAACTCAAAATATGAAGAAAATGGCCAAACCCTCGATTTAAATGATTCTGCCAGGACTTCCGCATCTGCGGACAAGAAATCGCATATGCGGGATAGCATTTGCGAGCAAGAGTCCGCATCTATGAACTTTGCTAACCAAGACAGGGACCGAATCAGCGGATATAAGGCTGCATCAGCGGCACCACAGAAGAGAGAGAGAAATTGCATGAGCGAGATTTTTCTGCAAGTGCGATCGCTGGACCGCAGAAGCGGCCTTCACACCTGCGTGCCAGCCTCCGTAGAAGCAAGAAAGCTCCCAGGCCTTCATGACCGCAGAAGCAACCGGGCTCACGTAGAAGCGGAGCCGCACCTGCGCTCCTGTCACGCCCCCAAAACCGAGGAGCGCGACCGACGCTCAACTGAGTAAACCCGACTGAGCAAGCCTGTTAGGTTTCATTCTACCCAAACTAATTCATGAATAAGGAGGAGATGGACTCCATTAATCATACTTTGTACATATATCATTAACGACTTCCATTTCATTTCCATTAGCAAATTCATTCATAATTTTCAAATATATATATATATATATATATATATATATATATATATATATATATATATATATATATTACAAGTTTTATACACCTTTGCCAAATATCAATATTTCTAATTCAATTCCCCATTATCAAACTCCACCCACAACCTGTCTACGGAGCCTCTAAATATAACTGAAGAATAATATGGAAATGCCGGCAACAAGGCTCCGGCTATACCTCAAACACAAAGTACATGATAAACAGATGAAACAGGACCCCGAAATGAAGTTGGGCTCACCAAGTCAGCTGAAAGGAAGATGCGACACTAGCTGCGGCCAACACTGCCTGCTATGGAAACACCTACATCCATTTAAAGATGTAGCGCCCCCGGCAAAAGGGACGTTAGTGCCATCGAATAGCACTAGTATGTATAACTAAACACCATCTCATTAGAAAGAACAACCATACAAGAATAAAGAAATCATAAGGATCAACAAAGCTTTAAACAATCACCACATCATCAAATACAAATAAGGGATCACATAACTTTCACACAATTTCCATAACTTTAGTTTGGGGCATTCCATATTGTTGCATCATCATTCACAATACCACTTCTTTCTTGAGCGGAGTCCGATCACGGCCCGATCGGCTAAGCCGTCTCATTTGAGACGTATACCTCAATCACAAGTTCATTCTCGCTTTCCGGTTTCAATCTCAGCACAATACCACCATGTGTGTAGCATGGCGTCCGATCTCGGCCCGATCAGCTAGACCGCCTTACCAAGGCATTTCCCTTTTCCGTCAATCATCTCATTTCAACCTTTATTTCACATATATCAACTCATAGGCACTTAGGGCCACAATTGTCACATTATACTTGGCTCTAGGCCACATTTCACAACTCACATTCCACATCACTTTCACTTTCAACATCAAGCTTTCAATTTAAGATAATGGGCACATACAAGAGAAATTCAAGTTGTAAGCATAGAGAGAGATTCACATGATTTGGCATAATAATCACAATTTAAACTTGACTTGAAATCTAGGCAATTTAGCATATAGTTCACATTCTTCACATATCACCAATTTATCAAGAATAGCATATTGAACATATTGGGACACACTTTTCACATATATTCTTGCAACACTAATTCCTTTGAAATAACAAATACTACGTCAATCAAATTCCGGGCTTACAATTTTACATGGACACCATGGGAGCTCAATTTCTAAGAAGAGGGGGTTTTAGCCATACATACCTCAAGAGCTTTTCCTTAAGTTTCTACAATACACCAACACCTCTAGCAATAATAATCTATTAGGAGATAGCGGAAATCGATTAATAATTAGGAATATTACCCATGGTGTAACTCTCTTTGGAATTTCATCAAACACCATGTGAAGTAGACTACAAGGTTTAGAAATGGCAATTCCTTCCTCCCTCAACCAATTTTAACATGAACTACCCATATTAGTTCTTTAATATCACATACTACAACTTAGTCCCACATGCATGACCTATTTCTAACCCCCCCCCCCCCCACACACACAACATATCTGAACCTTTAACCTCTTGCATAAAATTTTAGAAGTAGGACTTACCCGGATGGAGGACAATCTATGGTTATCTTCCTTGATTCTAGAAGACTTGAGCAAGATTTGGATGATTATGAAGCTAGGCCCCTCCTTTCTCTCTATATATGATCTCATCTCTCTCTAGAATCAGTAGAAAATGACCCCGAATGAAGCCCCTCAACCTATTTATGAAAATGGGGTCGGGTTATAAAAATAGGAAAAATAAACCTCCTAAACAGGGTTTTCGACCGCAGAATAGACCGCAAAACAAGAATGTGGGCCGCAGAATGCATCGCGAAATAGGTGCCCAAAACTAGGCAACACTGGCCCAATCTGCGACAGATCTGCGATCGCAGAGTCAAAAAAGCGACATATTTGCGATCGCAGATTCGACACAGGATCGCATTTTTCCAGCCTTTGATAATTTGATCATAACTTTGTGTAGGAATGTCCAAATGACGAACGATTTGAAGCGTTGAAAACTAGACTCGAAGACCTTTCATTTAATAGATTGTTCATCACATAAGATCTTATATATATAGATATACTCGTCCAAAGTAGGGACTTGTGCAAACTCATTTGGAATTTTAGCCCATTAAGGAATTTTCTAACGTGACTTAGACTTAGGCCTCCCATTAGACACCACATTACTTATTATAAGACTTATACACTTATTTTCCAAATCTAATTGATGCCCATCATGTTAATAGCACATAAAATATTATAATTAGCCTACATGGCACCACGAAATCCTAATTCACTTAGAGAAATTTTCCGGGGCCTTACAGCTCCAAGGTCGCAGGTGCGATAACACAAGAAATCAGACATGTTCCAAAACCATGCAAAACATTCGAAACTCATCTGAAACACACCCGAGGCCCCCGGGACCTCGTCTACACACACAAGCAAGTTCTATAACCTAACACGGCTCGAGGTCTCAAAACATTGTAAACAACTCCAAAAATGCAAAAGACGCCATGAATCGAGCTTATTAACTTCCAAATCTTCCAACTTCTAGAACTCGCACCGAAACCTATCAAATCAACTCGGAATGACGCCAAATTTTGCAGACAAGTCCCAAATGACAAGACGGGTTTGTTTCAAATTCTTGGAATCGCATTCCGACCCCGATATCAAAAAATTCAACTATGGGTCAAACTTCTCCATTTTCCAAACTTCCAATTTTCCAACTTTTGCCGAAATGCCTCAAATTACCATACTGACCTTCAAATCTGAATCCGAACACGCACCTAAGTCCAATATTACCATACAAAGTTGTTGTGATCATCCAAAACCCATTCCGGAGCCATTTAGTCAAAAGTCCATTTTCGGTCAAATTCTTACCGCTTAAGCTTCCAAAACTAGAATCCTTCTTCCAACTTGATTCTAAATCCTCTGGTAACTGAATTCAAACATGCACGCAAGTTGATACACATGTTATGAATCTTCTCAGGACCTTATGACACTGATCAGAATTTAAATTCTCAAAACGACCGACCGGGTCGCTACAATGCAGAACTTCACGTTATGTAATTACTGCATCATAGAATGAATTTATTGCATTAGAGTGGATGCCCAAATTTTTAGTATTAGTGAATTGCCTAGTTTTTTACTGCATTAAGGTCAATATTCTGTTCTAAAGTTCTTTTATATGCAGAACTTCATCTTATGTAATTACTGCATCATAGAATGAATTTACTATATTAGAGTGGATGCTCAGATTTTTATTATTAGTGAACTACCCAATTTTTTACTCCATTAGAGCCATAACTGTCCAATTTTTTCTATTAAAATCCACATTATTCTGTTAAAATCGGGCATCAATATGCCATATGAAGAACTTTACTATTTCTTAATAAGAGGGAATAGTTGGTCAACATGCCTGCTTGGCATTTAGAGGGTATTCTGGTCATTTCAATTACAATGGAGTAATACGATTGATCGAAAAAAGAATCTAACTGTAGCTATTATATAAACTTTTGAGTGATTTACCTAAACTGCCATTTGCTTATGTCATTGCTCATCACCCTTAAGATATGCATAGCTTTGGAAATGTGGGCGCATCAGACCATTTATTCTACATACCATGCGTTTATGGTAGCATCTGAAATTGCCACCTCCTATCACGTGGACCCCTCTTTTAATGTTTCAAATATCCAACTTTCAACACACCTTACATTTATGAAATTGCCATTTTCTAGAGTATCAAATGGCTTATGTCATGTTAAATATATTACATATCAGCCTTTTTGTCCAGCTATATTCTAACCCAAAGTACATCAATTTTCATTTTCCTTCCTTTCTGTGTGCACATTTTTGTATTACTTGTAGTCATTTTGCAAAACTTTTGTGGATGAAATGTTGAATTAGTATTTTGATGTCCAAACCTATTACTCCTATCAGATTTTAATTTTAGTTTTGGTTAGAGTAAAAAATTGTTTCTTACAATAGATTGTAATTTTTTTTTTAATCAAAAATGAAACAAGATAGAAACCTAATACAATGGAAGTGATACAAGGTATTTATTGGAGTAAAGAAAGTTACTTTGTAAAAATAAGTTATAGAAATTTATCAAAAATAAAGCAACATACAAACCTAACACTCTAGACGTTAATATAAGACTATTCCAAATGAAGTCAACATTTTTATTCAATAATTTATAATAGAAGAAAAATGAATTATACACATAATAGCGATATGAAAAAAAATCTAAAATAATTGGTGAGCATGCAAAATCCAGTAGTTTAGTATTATCAAGCGACGTGATTAACTTTGTACAAAATTTAGTGCAACATTGCCGGAGGTATTATTTTCTTTATAATGATATTAAAGATAAATTTCCTAATCAAATAGAAGAAGGACATTTATTATTATGCTAATAACTTTTATAAAAATTAAGTAAAAAATTTAAAAGATTACAGGAGAATTAAGATTTAAAAAAAGGGATTTAATTGGGACCCAAGGGCATTGATATATCTATAAAAATTATTAAAAAAAATAAACAATAAAATTATTAAAATATATGCCTTAACTTGAGGAAAAAGATGTTTTCATTGCAAAAAGTTGAAACGCAAAAATAAATAATCACCTTGCTTGTAAAAATGATAAGTAAATTTTTATACTATCAATGTATATAAATTAAGAATTTTTTTTTACTCTTGCTAATTATCTTAACTTAAACATAATGTTATTGGGCCCATGCGCAACATGGGCTACCCTTACTAGTATATTTAGTGATTACAACCAAGCTGACTAGCACAATAAATCCGAAAATGAAAGGTATTACAATCAAGCTGACCATATTTGTGCCATATTCTGTTAAATTCGACATTAGCATGTCATATAAGGTATGACAACCAAGCTAACCAACACAAAACATTCATGAAAATATGGATTTTACAACAAATAACTTCATCAAACCCTACTGCACTATACAAAGTGCAAAATTCATTTCATCAACAACGCCAATCCGACTAACAGTGAAAATGCAACCATAATGAACATCTTCATCTGCATCACTTTTACTTTCATCTCCCATGCTTTATTCACTTCAACATCATTTATCGCCTCCAAAACGTGAACTTTTTCCATCAATTTGTCCCTTTCAAGCTTGCAAGCATCCAACAACATATTCAGCGTCCTAATTTTGACATTGGCAGCATCTAATTTACACTTGAATTCATTGATTACTATCAACGCTTTGTTCGGGGGGGCTTGGTCTTACCATTTCCAATATCCACATGACTCAGTTCTTACAAAATAAAATCAATAACTAAGTTAAAGAGCAGAAAAATAAAACTTTAAATGCGTCGACGAGTAATGAATCACAAACAAAATTCAAACTTACTTCAGGTTTAACACACTTGTAGACTCTCCTTCCGGGTTGTTTGTAGTCGTCGAAGTGAAGTTGTTCGCAATCTCCCCACAATAGCACCTCCTTCTCGATGTAACACTAAAACTAGACATTGAACCAAGACTATAAGATAAACGAAGAAGAACAAAGAAATTGAATGGCAATTATAGCGTTTCAGTTGTGGAAGAGAGGGAGGGACATAGGGCTTCTGTTGCTAGAACAAAAAATGAGCGAACAAATTAGGGTTCACACGTTAATGAGGGTGAAGGTTCTAGTATTTTAGGGTCGGCTAATGGGTTTGGGCCAGACCTATATTAAAACTAACCGAATAAGTTTGGTGTTGTCATACATTTTATCTGTTAAAATAAGAGTATTTGAGTTTAATAGTAAGATGGCAGGGGCTTTAATGCTCTGATAGGATAATGGAGGGTTTATTTAAACTAATGATGACACTAGAGGACGGATCACACCCTTCCCCGAAAGAAAAAAATGCCGTTCTAATAAAAGAGCTTCCCTTGCCTTATTTTAGCTTAACTGGGAAGCATATAGTCTGCGGAGGCGTATACCGCCTTTAAATTCTTCTTCCTCTGTTTCAAACGGAAGAGGAAGAGGAAGAGGAAGAGGAAAGACAAAGGGTCTTGGAACTCGATCCACCATAGATGGGGTTCCTCGCATACACTGCGCTACTTCTTCCCTTACTCTCTTTGTTTCTTTCAACTCCTCCCGTTGCTGCTCTCCAAGGTTACTCTATTTCCACACTTCCCTTTTGTTTTATTTCTCTTTCAATCTGTTATTATTACTTTTGATTTGGGCGTCCCATTTTGCTCCTCGTATTTTCATTAATGGAGGATCAATTTTACAAATTTGATACCCATCGACTACTAACATTAGTCTTTAACCTTTAAGGTTTCATTGTTAAGAAGCAAAACTAACAAGCAATTTTTTTTTTTCTTTTCC
Source organism: Nicotiana attenuata (assembly GCF_001879085.1). Classification (NCBI taxonomy): domain Eukaryota; kingdom Viridiplantae; phylum Streptophyta; class Magnoliopsida; order Solanales; family Solanaceae; genus Nicotiana; species Nicotiana attenuata. The sequence goes on from NW_017670312.1 coordinate 151,240, forward strand.
CGTGATCTCTGCTTAGAATGTAATAACCTTCTGTCTTTTAGCAAGTTTTTAGGGCATTATCAAAGGAAGAATCCTTACTCGTTTTTATATCAATTTGACCTGAGTATTTCAAGAAGATTTCATGTGATATAGTTGGAAACTTATTTCCCTAATTGTATTCTTTTGTATCTTTCACCTTTTCTTTTTTGGAGTTTGAATTGCGTACAAGTATCTCTCAAGAATAGACATTTGGATATGGACATTCACGTGATTACCAGAACACTATTGCAACATTTCATAAAAGATGTAATATTGACTGTAGAAGTTACTATAAATGGTATATATTTAATGGCGGATGGTGCTTAATTTAGACCAAGGAATTATTCCCAAAATCACACCCCCCAAAAAAAAAAGCCCCCAATGTCCATGAGTGAATTGAAGGCCTGAGTAATCAGTTCTCTGGATATAGACTCTTGTCGAAGTGTCACATTATTCATGATGTTAGTGAATAGGATAAGTCATATGTCCAGTCCACGTTGCTTAGTTGTCAAAGCCAATGATTCCAAGTGCATGTCAATGCGCCTTTGGTGAACTTCTCTGCTATAGCACCTAAAAGGACTAGCATTGATGTTATTGAAAGGCTGACAGCCTTGATGAGACCATTTTCTTGAAAATATTTGTTGCCTTTTAAATTGAAGATAAACATAACGCGTAATAAAGACTTTGCACCTAAAATTGGTCATTCCTTGATAAAAAGAATCAAGCCTTTTTATTTGATTGAGTATATAATATTTTCTATTTGTACTGTTTACGTTGTCAAAATATTCATATTACCCATTTTTAAGTAAGTCAAGAGGTTACTTTATTTACATATCTAAAACAACTTCTTTCCTTTTATATAAAAAAGTTTACTTTTATACTCAAAGAACCACATTTTATTTTATTTAAATACCTATAAACCTATTATTTCTAGAAAATGGGGTCCCCCAAATTTGGGGGCCTAAGGCACAAGCCTTAGTAGCTAGATTGTTAGAGCCGGCGCTGTTTTTATGCATTAGGATTATGAAGGATCAACACCAAGTACTCATGCCCATTTGACACTGCTATGCCCAGGACAAATAAAGATACCATGGAATACATATTGGAGCATAATGCCGTAAAAGATGGAGAAGAATCCTGCGCTGTTTGGTGAGCTTAGTGAATGAGCAAAGATAAATATTTTAAAGAATCAACTATCAATATAAATTGAGGAAAAAACGGAAGATAGAAGTCAAGTAATTAATCATGGATCCTTGGGCCATCATAGCATTTAAAATATGGTGAATTATCATGAACTTCTACCTGTTCGATTCCAATAATCTGAAAAGCATTATGGTGACATCTATAAAGTATATGATTTGTCCTACTCTGTAAAAGATTAGATAAGCCAACTAAAATATTACAGAGATACCCATGAATGCATCTTTAACTGGGACAATAACAGACTAGAAGGTAGTTTTCCAAGGTTTACAAATACTCAATGTTCTGACCACAAATACAAGGCTGCAAACTTGATAAAATTTAATTTTGAAATAGCTTCTTCTTGGGACTAATATACTTGATAGCGCAAATGAATCAAGATGCCGACTCACAAAAGTTGGCAGAGCTTACTATTTTGATGTTAGCACTCTATCTTTTATTTCTCATTTAGCATTTTGATATGACAGGTATCAATTTGGAAAATCAAATACTGGATGTGACTCCAATTAATTCCTTGAGAGACCCTTTGTCAAAAGACAATGTATTATGTGAACGCATACTAATCAGTGGTCTATCAAGATGGAAACTTAGCAGTTATTCTAGTGCATTTCGAGTCAGTTTGGTCCCGTCAGCGGTAATCCCAGATAGATTGCTTGGAAAGATACAAATTTGCTTTCACAAGTAAGTTGAGAGAATACCTCTATTCTCATACACCATTTAGTCTTCCTTTTGAAGATTTTGATTCAGCAAGGTTTTGTACCGTGCAGGAATTCCTCTATTGGCTTGTGCCAGTGTGAACAAGATGCATGGAAGAATTTACAGAAAGGTCCATGGAGCTCTGTCATGTCCCCTTACGAGGATAGAATTCTTGACGTGAAGTTTGTTGGTCTTTCTGGTTCTGTTACTGTTACTCTTGAAGAAGGTTAGACATATGCATAGTTATGCTTGGGACTTTATGGGATCTGTGAGATCTGTTTTTTGTATGTTTCTTGCCTACTGTTTAGTTACCTCCTTTCTGAACGATATGCAGATTTACAAAGATGGCGTCTGGTCTTTCTTGCTTTTGGTATGGTGCTACTGCTTATGGCACCTATTGTGAGCAGTTGGGTTCCTTTTTACTACAGCAGTTCGATGGCTATTGGAGTTTGTCTTGTCATCATTGTCCTTCTGTTCCAGGTATGTTCATCTTTAGCTGCGTAATGGTTTTTCTGCTGTCATCACGTTTATTTTGTATCAAAATAGTTTTAAGTATTTTTCCGATTTATATTACATGTGTGCACTGATGCTTGTGGGTATCACCATCTTACTTGCTTCAATTTTTCACTTTCGCCTGTTCCTGTAGGTTTTAGAGCTTGTGTGTCTTCTGTGTATGTGTTGGCCCATATGGCCCTTTAGCTCCCATACCAGTGTCATTGCCCAAGACAAAAAGACTTTACTGGACCTAGAACTCATGCCATATCACTATAAGTATCATCCTTATTGGTCTAAGAAGCTAACCAACAGAATCCAATTTTATAAATGTAAGTGTTTAATTTTATGGGTTCAACCAATCTGGTACTATCTCCCATCGTTCTTTCCTTTACATTCTTTTGTAGAGATAAATACTTCTATTGCAGTTGAAGCATCGGATAACCTTTATGGATAGAAGATAGAAACTGATGTAGTAGAAAGCTGCAAATCGCTCCAAGAACTTTAGGATTATTACATCTAGTGGTTCTCAAAGTGACAAGGAAACTCTGCAGAGGGATCTATTGGAATGTGTAATGAAAATTCACTGGCTTTTATAGGTTTAGGCATATGTATAACAGTTTTGCATAACTGACTGTAACTTGTTACTTTCCTCTATGGAAAAAAGAATATTACTGAAGAAAAGATATTGCAGAAAGATGATCAACCTTAGAACTCTGCCAAAGAAGAGACCTTAAGTGTGCCAAACTTAAAAGATATTGCAGAAAGATCAACCTTAGAACTCTGCCAAAGAAGAGACCTTAAGGGCCCGTTTGGACACAAGAATTTTCACTTTTTCTCGAAAATGTTTTACTTTTTTTTCGAAATCAGTGTTTGACCATAAAATTTTCAATTTTCACTTGAGGATGAATTTTGGAATTTTTCGAAAATGTGAAAAACTCCAAAAAGCTGTTTTCCAGAATTTTCACCCAGATCACTCACAAAACTTAAAAAACAACCCAAAATTATATTCATGTCCAAACGCTACTCTAATTTTCAAATACCATTTTCACTTGAAAACTTTTTTCACTTTTGTTTGGAATTTTACAATTCTTATGTCGCCCACTAAGTGTACCAAACTTTTGTGGTATTGGCCGCTTTGGTAAGTTCAAAAACTTCGATCAATCATAAATACTCTGAAAACTAACTGTCTTTTTTTTTTTGGCTGACAGTTCGTGTCCATCATTTTCTGTTCAGATCCTTCAGGACATATGCTTTTATACGCTTAGGACTAGAAGTTTTTCCTAACTTTGTGATGGAAAAGAATTGTCCTCTTACTGTCTCGTTAAAGATAGTAATGAGCTCTTTGGTGTTGATATACTTTTATTCCCTTCTTTATAAACTATGGAAGATGTCAGGTGTCATGTAATTTGCTTGTAACCCGGTCCAATTATGACCATTTTTGTCCATTGATGGTTGACCTGCAAATGACAGCCATACTAGATGACCACTGACTTTTTTTCTTTGTTTGAATAATGCGGCCACATGAGATTATTAATAAATTAGAAAACAAAAAAGGACTCAAGAGGATACAAACATAGGCATAATCTGTAATTAGGAAACAACACCTGACAAGAAGTAATCCAAAATAAACAAAAAAAATTGCACAGGATATGATGCCATTTATCTAGGATTAGTCGAGGGTATGTAAATGAGGGATAAAAAGGAGCTGTTTAAGAAGAGACATCTACAAAGAGCTAGAAGAGCCTGAAAGGACTAAAGAGCTGTATGTTTGTATCACCTAGATTTGTAAGGTTTACATTGAAAAGAAAATTATTTAGCTTGTACAAGTTTCTTCGCCCAAAGAAAAACAATTTTTCTCATTGAGCTTCTTTTAGAGTCCTCTAATAACATGTCATTTGTTACATTTGCTTCATTGTACAGGGGATGAAATTGCTCCCAACTGGAAGGAAAAATATATTCTACCTGACTATCTATGGTTCAGTGGTTAGATATTTTGTCCAAACAATTCATATTTCAGCATTTATAAATTTGCTAGCTCTGATGTTCTTAATGACATTCAATCTTAATCACGTTTCAGCTCGGAGCAGGATCTTTTTTGGTGCATCAATTCTCAATGCTGATAAATTCCATTGTCTCAAACTTTGGGCTTGGTGAAGAGTTTCACAATCCTGTATGTTCTTTCTTTGTAAAAGATGTTCTTTTTATAGTTGATCAGTGGATTAATCCTCGTCTGTCTTTTTTCCTTATCTCGTCTTGTTACTGTGTGGCTTGTCATTATTGTGGTCAAACTTTTTTTCTTTGCTTTAATGTTTTTCTGACCCTCAACTTTAAAAGTCCACGGGCAATTTACACTTTACCTACTATTATGTCTCAGTGCAGTTCATTTGAGTTTGAACACCTAGAGATTTGTGCTTTGTATTAGTTAATTGAACTTCCACATAGGATACCTGATCTAGAACTTGAGTTAATTCTTTTGTAGACATATTATAGGAAGACAGCTAGGAACAACATAGTCTTTTAAGGGCATATTGCTTTGGCCCTCCCTCCATTCATGATTTAGTAAAAGATCATATAAGCTATTAGATCTACTCAGCTTTCTTAGGTTTTTTCTGTCAGAATTTGTGATATAATTCACGTTTTGGAAGTCAAGCTAAGTGAAACTTAGGTTACAAATCGTTTTGTTGGTAATTCTAATTTTGAAGCTAAAACTATCATGAGCAAATAGGACCTTAAAATTTTTTAATTTTTAATTTATAGTAATAGTGTTATTGTCTTATTTCAGGCTGAAATTAGTCAAACTGATTATTCAAGTTGGACTTTATGACCCAAAAAAAATGCATGTGTATATGTTATACCCTGAATGTATTTCATCTTGATTTCAGGTGGCTGTATTTGTTCTTGTTGGAATCATCCTTGCTGGAGCTGGTCTAGGATATTGGTTGGTGCGGAAATTTGTTATATCAGAGGATGGAAGTGTGGATGTTGGTGTTGCTCAATTTGTTAAATGGGCCTTACGCATCGTTGGCATTACCTTTGTCTTCCAGGTTTTGAGAAATTTTCTTTTTTGTTCAGTTACATCTACATTGATATGACGGCATTGTACATACAAATGTATGTTCATCCTATGCTCAGTTGCTGAGTTATAGCAGAAATCATAAAGATCTTAAGTCTTTAGTTGATTAAGACTAGAATTGAGAAACTGAGTGAGAGCAAGAATATAATGATTCTGCGATGTCTATTTAAGGTCTTTTTGAGACTTTACAGACCTTGAGAGAGAATCCTGCAATATTGCTAGGATAAAAATATCTTAATTTTATAGGCACTTCATTTAAGTGCTTTTGCACCATTATTTCGCGCAGCTCATTTAGTGTTTAAATTACAAGCTAACATCAAGTGGTGCTCAGGCAAACTGTATTTTCAATGGTGCAATGTGGACACACCATTTCTTCTGAAGCACTTTTAGCGTTTAGATTACAAGTTAAGCTCAAACACTTTGCTCAGGGAAACTCTATTTTGAATGGTGTCCAGGGTTTTAGGCCCAAAAGACTTCAGTAAGGCCAAAGTATGCCTTGGTTTAGATCCAAAATCAGTCTGAAAAGCTCCACATTTGTGCCTTTTCCAAAATGTACTTTCTTGCCAAGTCTTTTACAAATTACCGGTGCTTTATGCACAAGCATCTTCCTACATTGTTCCCGAAACTTTCATGTTATCAACAACTTTTGACATCTCTGCCGGGACATAAGATACCTTAAGAATTTTCACTAAACGTTTGAAGCAGTACTCCATGTTAATAGTTCTTATTCGTCAAAAGAGTGCCCCCGCAAATGGGTCCATGGTCCCTATGAGATATTCTTTTGCTTAGGTTGGGCATAAATCTTACATGGCCACCTTTGAGCCATTTTACAAACCTCATTCATGCTTGGAATATGAGTTGGGGATAGCCGGATAGGAGAACCAGTGAACCATAGTTGACTGGATGTCATATGAGACGGTTTGAAATATTGAGAGAAGAAGTCATCATTGTCTTTTCGCACCTAAGAGTGTGGTCCATTGGTCAATGAAGTGAGTGCAAATCTTGGAAACCACCAGGTTTCAAATCCCGGCGGAGACAAAAAACACTAGTAGTTTCATCGTAGCTGCTTAATCCTTGGTGGGTGGAGTTACCTGTGCCATGTTGGCGGAGCTAGCAGGTATTCAGTGTAAATTCGAGGTTTGCGGAAGTTGACCTGGACACCACCATTATCCAAAAAAAGTCATTGTCATTATGAAGTGCTTGAAGCGGAAGAAACTTTAGGATGACGTCAACATTAAGGCATTGAACATAACATTTTTGTCACCTAGTTGCATATTACTATATCCTTGTCTTCTCTTCCTTTATTTCTTATGAAAATTCTTTATTTCTTCATATTATATATATGTAGGTTTTTTCTAATATTACACCATTGGGAACCTACAATTGGTCACCTACTGAAAATATTGTCGTTTAATGAGACACATCAGTTATAGTAGCACTTGGCATTAATGACATATGAACCTTAACGAGTGACATAGTAGTGATGGTGGTTTTAGTTGGTCGGAGTGGCACTGGCCTATCAACTCAATTAACCACGATTACTGTGGGGGGGGGGGGGGGAGGTGGGCACTGCCCTGTTTTATCTTTATTTGATGATATTCTTACTAAAAAAGATCAAGATACTCCTTTGCATTCTTAGGTAAACCGCGTGGGTATGTATACCTCTCGGATAGTTTGACATTTCTATTATAAACCGAAGTTTGACAATATTGGTGACAGTTACTTAGAGAGACATTCAAACTATTACTCCCTCTGTTCCAGTTTATGTGAACCTATCTCCTTTTTGGTCCGTTCCAAAAAGAATGACCCCTTTCTAAATTTGGTAACAATTTAGCTTAAACTTACAATTTTACCTTAATGAGAAGCTTTTATAACCACAGAAATACTCTGGGACCCTTTTCGACTTGTTTAAGACCACAAATTCTAGAAGTCTTTATTTTTTCTTAAACTCCGTGCCCAGTCAAACAGGTTCATAAAAATTGGAACGGAGGGAGTATATTTTTAGAGTTTACTCATGGAATAGCTTGAGAATAGCCAAAACGGAAAAGGACCAAAAATACTCCTATCGTTTGGTAAATGGCTTAAATTTATCCTCTGTCCACCTTTTGGTCCACAAATGCACACAACGTTATCTTTCGGTCTAAAGCTACCCCTGTGACTAACGTAATATTGTGTGGGTCCATTTTTAATCCACTGGCATAATTTCATTGGGCCATGTGACACCCCAATCCAGATTAATTTCTACCTGCCCCATTTGTTAAACCTGCACCAGATTTCGTTCTAACCCAGCTCCAATTATAACTCGTATATTGTGGTAGCCCCTCATTTCAGTCTTCTTCTTCATCAAATTAGAGCAATTCAATTTTTTTTCTCCTCAAAATTTCCTCCTCGTTTGAGGTATTGAAGGGTCATATGCTTCAAGAGAATTGATTGCCGCGGAACTAGGCTCCGCTACTTACCTTCATCCATCTTGCCATCACATTTGGTGTTTGCTTGTTCAAGGGTTTCTCAATCATGCTTTCTATGACATCATCTAAAAGATCCATGCTAGATTAGCTACTGTAACTATTATAGAAGATTGGACATCTTTTGTATAGAAGATTGGGCGTATTTTGTAGAAGATCATGTTCTGATGTAAATTCTCTACTTTTTGGTATACTTCCTGTATATGAGAGTTCTCTCCCTTTTGATTAATACAATTTACCTTATAAAAAAAAAACTATTATAATTTGTTTGACCCTTGATCTTTCAATAAATCCTTGTGGTGAAGGTCATATAACTTAGGAATGAAAAGTCAATCTTATCATCAGCAGGAGCATATGGGTGAAGTACTGAAAGAGTTCGAAGAATCAAAAGTGAGTCTATGGAGGAGGCTTGTGTTTCTTAGGGATAGTATATTTTATTTTTCTTAAAAAAAGATGAACCGAAATATTCATCAAGAAATTTTATTAGCGATAGGGAATTGAATATTGCACTGATTAGTTGGATGAAGAGATAGAAATTGGACAAGTGAATAAGGTTCCAGGAGGAGGAAGAAGTGCGTAGCAAATTGGAGGGTAGAAGAAAATGGTGAAGATGAGAAGTAAATCAGGACTTTAAGGAGGAAGAAGTTGCGTTAGAACGAAATCTGGGCCGGGTTTAACAAATTGGGCGGGAAGAAATTAATCTGAAATGGAGTGCCCCGTGGCCAAATGAAATGATGCCAGCGTGATTAAAAAGGACCCATGCTCTATTCCGTTAGTCGCGAGCGTAGTTTTAGACCGAAAGATAATATTGTATTTATTTTGGACCAAAAGGTGGACGAATGGTAAATTTAAACCATTTACCAAACACTAGAGGTATTTTTAGCCCTTCTCCGTAGCCAAAATAAAAGCCAGAATTTAACCTTTTTAGGTGAAACGTAGCATGATTTTTCCACATATCATGGTACTTGTCCAATGAAGTGATTGCTTTCAACTCGTTAATTACTCTTGGCTCTGAAGAGCATATCACACATTTGAAGTCTCTCAAAAGCCAGAATTGCTTAGATGTTTACACTTGAATGTGGAGAAGGTTTCCAGCAGCCATTTAGAAATGATGTACTCGTAGAAGACAATTCTACTGAATTGTGGAATAGCTTTTCTATTTTGAAAAGTTGAGATCATGGATGAGCTTTCCACTTTGGTTTTGACTTCGTTTTAACAGATGTAGTATACTCTCTCTGTTTCAATTTAGATGAGGTAGTTTGATTGGCACGGAGTTTAAGAAAAAATGAAGACTTTGGTAACTTGTGGTCTTAAAAGCTTAAGGGGTAAAAGCTTTGTGAGGCTATAACATTTGTGTGGTTATAAAAACTTCTTATTAAGGGTAAAATAGGTAAAATGAAAAGCTTAAAGTTGAATTATTTTCAAATTTAGAAATGTGTCATTTATTTTGGAACAGACTAACAAGGAAAATACCTCATCTAATTTGAAACGATGCTTCCTTGAAGCTCAATAGTTTTTTTTTTTTGTTTTTTTTTGATTTGCATCGGGTGTCCGAGTCTCTAAGAGCTCCTCAAGTGCACAGGCCCTCGGCAAGGAGTTTCCCGCAAGTGCACCACGGTTTATTCAGGTTTTGCTCAGTCCGATGGCCCTCAGAATTCAGAAATTGTTTGCACCCAGTGGGTTTCGAACTTGAGACCTTGAAAGGGACAAACCCCAAGGCTCTAGTCTATTGCCACCAGGCCAACCCCTGAGCTCAATAGTTTTTCTACAAGTAATTTAAACTTATGCAAAGTACTTATTCTTTTAAATGAACGGTGGTCAGAGTTTGACAATGTCTTATCATTTTCTCTTTCTTTATAAAAGAATGAATGTTTATATCAAGTGGTGCAAAAAAAGGCATGTCGCTTAGGGTAAAACGCGATGCTAAGATTACGTACTTCCCAAATAAAGAAAGGTGTTATTCGACTGGCTAAAAAGAAAAGTATGTCACATAAAATGGGACAGAAGGAGCAATACGTTTTTGCAGTATGCCTCCTGTTGCCTTTACTCTGACCTCATCATCTCAATGAGTTACGAATATACACAAAACTATAAAGCCTTACAGTAGTTCTTTTTTTTTTTTCTTTTTTTTTTTTAGACGGTAACATATTGTATATTAATCTATCAATCAAATCAAACCTAGTGAAATACCACAAGTGAGGTCTGGGGAGGATGTATTAATGTATAACGACACAAAAACTGTGGAGTCACCCATAGTTACAGTAGCTTTAACAACTAGGTAATTCTCTCGAATTTATTCGTTCCTCTTGGATATCATTTCCCTACCTTGATTTTAACTTATATTGAGCCAAAGTTACTTCTGTATCATGCACAAAACTAAAGGAATCAGGGAAAGATCTTTTATAGAACACTCCTCTCAGTTTCCCTAGTATGTTTCTATACTCAGATTCCATGTGATATAGAAACAACGTCAATGTACCACTTGAGGAGTGAGCTTATGATAATAAAGGAATTTCTTCCTAACTAAATGTCCATAATCACTTGAGGAGTAAGCTTATGATGAAAAAGGAATTTCTAAAATCATGATCCCCAATCCTCCCTCTTTCATACCTTTTATAACTGATGAATAGTATAATTGTCGCATATGGTTGAATAAGGATTATCCAAAAGATGCTCTCAAGAGACATTGCTACAAAGTTTGTGAAGTTGAATGATCTGCTTGCAGATTTTTTCACCAAGTCCCTCGCTGGTCCTCGTATTAATAACATATGTAACAAGCTCGGCACATATGATTTGTATGCACCGGCTTGAGGGGAGTATTAAATAGTTACAACAACAACAACCCAGTGAAATCCCACAAGTGGGGTCTGGGGAGGGTAGTGTGTACGCAGACCTTACCCCTGCTCCGGAGGAGTAGAGAGGCTGTTTTCTATGGGAGTGTTAAATAGTTATGTGTAAATAATCCTAGTCCCATATATAGCCGAGGATTTACCATCTAAGTTGTATGATGATCTATTGGAGTATCCAACATCTGCCTTTCGGAGATGTTCAACATAATATTGACTTGATTGTTGACTCTATCATTCCAAATCAGTCAGCATATTGCGTTAATCCTAAAGTCCATAAAAGTATACATGAACAAGAGGAATTATCACCTAAAAAGGGTTGGAGGGGTATTTAGGCTTGTATATACTTCTTCTGGCAAAGACCCTAGCTACTGTGAGGTAGATCAATGGGGAGACAGAGAGCTAGCACCTGTGTTTATTTTGAATGGCTCAGAGAGGAACATAATATGTTTGAAGGAACCGAAAACATATGTTACCCATACTTTTGCTGTAAATATTTTGTATTGATTGTTGGAATGACTTTCTAAAGAACTTTACTAGTCAGTGTGTAATTTTGGCACCATATTTATAATAAAGAAAAAAGAAAGATTATGTAGCAAGAGGGGAAAATTCACTGGCTATTCTGGTTGAGTGTCAGGCATCGTCATTCTTTTAACATGTATCATCAGATATTTTTCTCTCTTTTCGGTAGAATGTAATTTCTGCTAGTTGATAGTTTTCTGGGACCTTTCTATTGAAGAATTTATTAAAGAATATGATTCCGCAGGTTATGCTTTTGACATCTAGATAGATGTGCTGTGTATATTTTCGCATTATGATGTAGTCAGATTTCTCATATACACACACATATATGCATGACACTGTTATTAACTTTGTATTTAGTGTATTAATTTTTGTTTTTCTTATTGCTAGAGCACGCTTGATTATCCTTTAGTGATCTTAGTGCTCAGTTCCTGGTGGCCTATTTGCTTTGGTGTTACTTCCATGCAGTGGCGACTGTCGAGGTAATTTTTTCTAGTATTTTAAGTTCTCTTTTGAATTTTTTATTCAGGATCTTATTTGTTATGCAATAGTCATGGGCTTATTCTTTTTTTATTTATCCTTTTTTTTAATAAATAATAAACTCTTTCATTGTTTTTCTTACCAAGATGATGTGTCTTATACAAAGTGTACGGCTGAGCTTTATAAATATAACTACTATCCGTTCAAAAAAATATTATGTTTACACCAAAATTGTAAATGACTGAAAGATATCCTTTGATTCCCATGCTGGTCTTTCCTATTCCTTGAAAATTCTTTTTCACCAAGTTGTCCCAAGTGCGCATAAAGCAATTGTCTTTCATATCTTTTTCTTCCTACCCTCCATCATCTCTACTATCACACTTGCACAACATCCAGCACCATTTAAAGTGAAGCCAAGCTATATAAAATTAGAGGATATTATTGTCCATGTACTTTGATGCTTGGAATGGTGTGATCCATGCTCTCTTATGTGTCTTAACATGGGCTACTGGCTTATTACGATTCACTTTCTCTTCCTAAGATTGCTGATAGCATCCCACATAGCAAAGCTTGTGAAGAAGATCACTTCTATCAAAGAAAAGAGTCACTTAAGAAGGCATTTCCAACCGAAGCTTCACCTGTTGTAGAGCCGTAACCCATCACTTGGCCTCTCTATGAATGTGCATGCCAAGATCTTCGTCATTAGGGATGGAAATAGAGCGGGGCGAGTTTAGTCTTAACCTGCAAAAAAGTCAAACAGCCCCGTCCCGTACCACAAAGCAATTTTTTTGTTTTAAACCCGCCTCACCGCACCCGCATAAACCTGCCCCGCTTAAACTTTCTTCAACTTTTTTTTTTGCTTCTTGCATTAATCAATAGATATTTTTTATCGCATGAGAAGACATCTTACTTTTTAAAATGATATTTAAAAACAAACCGTAGAAAACTTATGGACTATGATTTGCAAAGTTGCTATATACTGCAATTGTAGTAATTAGCATTGAAATTAAGTTGTATTCTAATAATTATATGGTGAAATACATAAAGGGCCCCTTTAAGTTGTCCTGAACGATCAGATGAACACCTTCACTGACCCCATGACCATTAGACACTTCTTCTCCACTAAAATGCAACCTCGTGAACCCCTCACGCTGACATGGCAAAAAATTTGAGCGCGTGAGACCCTCAAAATTAAGTCTTTTTCTTTTTGTTTTTTACATTAACCTTAGATTATGTGGACCCCACTTACCTGCATCTTCATGCATGCTTATCTTCTTCAATCTTCAGATTTTTTACCTTTGATGGAAAACAAGAATAACTGCTTTCAATATACATTGTGTTGCTTATACAGTCAACTTTAAGCATTTAAACTGCTTTGGCAGCCCAAATAGCAAGCTAGCATAGGAAAATTGGCATCTCAAATTTTGTGTTTTTGTCTCCTTCAACCTCAAAATTGCCGTTACCATTTCCATCACTGCTACTACCACCACCATAAGAACTCCGCCCACCTCCTCTATCTCTACTGTAGTTGCTTCCACCACCACACAAAAAAGTATACCAAGCAAATTCCTTCAATCTGTCACCCTAATAAACCCATTCGAGAATTTCTTCTCCACTATCTTCATTGTTACCATAATGAGGATTTGACATCTTTCAAAAAGTCTACAGAAATTTCAATGAAATATAAGTAAAAAATGAACTAAAAAAGCTCTAGTTATTAATGAAATCAAATTACTACCATCTCCAGTTTACTTTTTTATGGAAAGAATTTAATTTTATTTGTAAACAATCTCAATCACTTCTCCTTAAAATCTCATCAGCCGCCACCTCCCCTCTGGCCCGTAACCCTCTTCAGCCACCATTTTATCACTTCTCCCTAAAACCACCATTATATCCACAACAGCATAGCCACTTTCTCACCTTTTTCTTTCTCCCTCACAAAAATATTATTTCATTCTAACTAACAACCATCGATGGTCGTCGATCCCGTCGCCCCTTTTCTAATTTTTAATCTCCTTTCCATCGTTGTAACCACCCCAAATCTTAGAATGTCTTGGGCTGCTAGTCATAGGACTAACGATTTTCACCTACAGGTGTTGTTTGAATAATATTTCGAAATAACCTTTTAGAAATAAGCTTTTTCTAAGTTTCTTGGATTGTTATTGTTTTAAGAATTTTGCCCACAGGAAAAAAAAAAAAAGAACTTCTGACAAGTGTCAAGCTACAGATCTTTTGAAAAGAACCATTCAACCATTCAAGTGATGAATCGACAGGATCTCCACAACCGCAACCCGCCCCGCCCCCGCATACATTTTGTTAAAAGATGTTTGAACCCGCACCGCACCCGCATATTTTATTACCCGCCCCGCCCCGCATGATCTCTAACCCGCACCGCCCCGCACCCGCACCGCCCCATTGCCACCTCTATTCGTCATTCTCTTCCACCGAAAGCAAGAATGGCATAATCAATCCCATCTGTAGCCGAAACCTAAGCTAGCGAATAAGAAAGTGATTAGTCTTTTTCAGTCTTTTTTGATGCTTTGGTCTTCCATACTGACTTCTAAACTTGCCTCAGATCCTCTCCGTTGAGCAAACATTATTATATGACTTCATCGTAAAACATTGACTGAGCGGCCCTTTTCATGTCGTTATCATCTGCTCAAACTGTATGTAGCTGTAGATCTTTTGTAGGAAATCGTTGACCGTATCTCATTCACAAGTCTTTTAAAAGATACTTCCTAAGACACCTTGTCTCAACATTTCTTCAGCATTTCATGTTTTGTGGTATGCCTACCTATTAATCGTGACATAAGAGTAGATTAGGGAACTTATTGAGGTTAAGCCTTAAATATACATTAAGCCAAAATCCGATGTGAATTCTATTCCTTACTATGTAAAAGGTTGTCTGATTCCCTCAATATTCCTTCCCCACAGTTATCCTATATAATGTTGCAAGATCATTCAAGAACCACCATGCTTTTGGAATATATATTTGGCAAAAATCACTCTCCTCTGAAAGGCCTCGCGTTCGTCAGCTAATCTGCATAACATTTTTGTAGTAGAGCTCGGTTGAAGGTTGACAACTTGCAAATACTTGGGGCTTTGTGACCTTTGATGGTGTTACGCTCTCCCAAAGTCCTACCAATTAAGACATGCTGCTTATCCCCTTAGCTCTGTAGTCTATCCTTTAAGCATCACTCGTTAGTTCACAAGCTTGTTGCTAACCAAGGAAAGTATTGTGAATATAGGCAGGAAAAATGTCAGAATGCTTGATTAGGTCAATTTTATGAGAGTCACCTTAGCTTTGGTATTGTTTCGTCCGGCCCTAGCCCTACAGCCTTTTCTAGGCTTTCTTGATTTGTTGGTAATCTCCATCTCTGAATTTCCCTCTAAGTGAAAGTCTCATGAGCTTTGTAAGTAGAGTGGCCACTTCATGGTATCCATTTAGCCAACTGATGCGGGACTTCTACCTCCAATTGATCTCCTGTGCTACCACGACCATGCTCACCGTTGACCTCTCCCTCCCAAATTTCCACATTGTAGATCAATTAATTTGTCTCTTCCTTTTTCTTCGGTATATTTAGCTCCAAGAAGAGATTCACCCTCTACTCTGTCAACTATTTCCCGGTGAAACTCTTGATTCATTTTTAGTAATCCAATTATTTTATTCATGCCTTAACCACCTCCTTGAAGTTATCTTATCAAATGTACATTTTTTTTAAGTCTAAGGGTTTTGAAAAGTGATATTCCGCTATTCATTCCTCTGCGTTCCAAAAGAATAGTTGAATCAGCTATTGGTTGGCAATGCTTGTACAATAAGTTTTTAGCCCTCCGCATTCAAATAAGATTTTAACGTACGTAGTAATCACTTACTAAAGCTGTGGTACTTACTCTTCACCTAGCTCTTTTGACATGTTCTTCCCATCATTATTTATTGAAGAGATCAAGCGACTAAGTTCCAATGCCTCCTTCCTTTCTAGTTGTCTTGTGATTTCGCCAACAACTTCGCCCTTCCCCTCCTTTTTACCGCTTCTCACTTTTCACACATAATTCATCATTTCCGTCTCAAAAATAATTTGTTGAAGCCGTGCAATTCGTGTTGAATTTGTTGATGCTTATTAAATTGGTCGTTGGAGGATTTACTTTGAACGTGATCAACTCACACACACCCCAAGTGAGCTTGGAGGAGGTTAAGAGGCGCTTCTAGGTGGATTTGGACGAAGAAGAATAGTTAAAGGTGAGGGAAAAGAAGGCCCATGAATTGGACCAAGTGAAGTGCATCAAGAACGAGGATAGCATAGTTTTGTTGGATGAGGCACATATTCGTCGGAGATGGCAGGCTTACTTCCATAGACTCCTGAACGAAGAGGAGGACAAGAACATTGTGCTGGGGTATTTGAATACTCTGAGAGTCGGCAAGACTTTGGGTATTGTAGGCATATTAAAGTGGAGGAGGTTGAGGGGGTTATGCGTAAGATGAGTAGGGGTAAAGCGACTGGGCCAGACGAAATTTAGTGGAATTCTGGAGGAGTGCGGGCAGGGCGGGCTTGGAGTGACTCACTGAGTTATTTAATATTTTTTTAGGATGAAGACAATGCTTGAGGAGTGGAGGTGGAGTACGATGATCCCATTGTACAAGAACAAGGGTGATATTCAAAATTGTAATAACTATCAGAATATCAAACTGCTAGGCATACTATGAAAGTCTGGGAGAGGGTGGTGGAGTTGAGGGTGAGAAGCTATGTGTCTATCTCCGAGAACCAGTTCAGATTTATGCTAGGGCGTTCTACTTAGGAAGCCATCCACTTTTTTAGGATATTGATGGAGCAGTATAGGGAGAGGAAGAGGGACTTGCATATGGCATTCATCGATCTAGAATAGCTAGAAAAGGCTTACGATAAAGTGCCGCGGAAGGTTGAGGCTAGGGGTACCTGTTGCATACATTAGGGCGATTAAGGATTTGTATGATGGAGCTACGAATCGGGTGAGGACAGTGGGAGGGGACGCGGATCACTTTCCAGTTGTGATAGGGTTGCTGGCTTCAGCCCTCAACCCTTTTTTTGCCCTGACAATGGACGCAGTTACGCGCCACATTCAAGGGGAGGCGCTGTGGTGCATTGCAGATGACATTGTGCTGATTGACGAGACGCGAGGCAATGTTAACGCGAGGTTAGAGGTTTGGAGGCAGACACTAGAATATAAAGGTTTCAAGTTGAGCAGGACCAAGGCAGAATACTTGGAGTGCTCATTCAGTGGTGCGACTCATGAAGCGGACGAGGTTGTGAGGCTTGATTCACAAGTAATCCCCAGGAGAGTAAGTTTCAAGTATCTTAGGTCAGTTGTACAAGCGGATGGAGAGATTTGATGAGGACATCACACATCGTATTGGGCGGGGTGGTTGAAATGGTGGTTTTCTTCCGTGTTTTGTGTGACAAGGTGCCACCAAAATTTAAAGGTAAGTTCTATAGAGCGGTAGTTAGACCGACTATGTTGTATGGGGCTGAGTGTTGGTCAGTTAAGAGCTCACATGTCCAGAAGATGAAAGTAGCTGAAGAGAGGATGTTGAGATGGATGTGCGGGCATACCAAGATTGATGGAATTAGGAATGAAATTATTCAGAACAAGGTGGGCATAGTCCCTTGTGGAGGACAAGATGCGGGAAACTAGACATAGATGGTTCAGACATGTAAAGAGGAGAGACACAGTGAAGAGGTGTGAGAGCTTGGAGGGCCTAAGGATAGGTAGGGGTAGGCCGAAGTAGTATTGGGGTGAGGTGGTTGGGCAAGACATGGCGATGCTCCAAATTACCGAGGGCATGATTTTTGATAGGGAGATTGGAGGGTGAGGATTAGGGTAGAAGGTCAGATGGCCCCGAATGGTTTTCTTGTTCTTACTAGTAGCATTAGTACATACTCTCGTATTCTTTTTAGTCTTTTTTTTTATTATTTTTTTTATGTTGTTTTTAGTCTTAGGTTTCTATTATTGCCCGTTGCTTTCGTTTTGATCATCTTACTATCTTGCTGTTTTCAATGCTCTTCTTTTCCATGGCTCCTCATTATTATTTCTAGTTATTTTTTTTCATTACTGTTGTGCTTGTGCTTCACTGAGCCGAGGGTCTATTGGAAACATGCTCTCTATCTCCACGAGATAGGAGTAAGGTCTGCGTACACACTACCCTCTCCATACCCACTATGTGGGATTACACTGAGTTTGTTGTTGTTGTTGTGTTGTGCAATTCGTGTCGGGCCCAAACACCGTTAGGCTCATTTATTCCACTGAAATACTCATCAATGTATCATACCCATCCTTAAAGAATCTTCAAATTTGACCTATCCTTGTTCCACCCAAAGGCAGCTCTCAGCATTGTGATGAGAAGGGGACAATCACCGACATAAAAATTGCAATGCATTCTCTTTACTTGTTGGAGCTTCATAATTTGAGCATGAGGGGTCATGATTCCACTTTGACTCGCCTAATTCTAAGGTAATTGAAGAGCCTTCCTGTTCTGCGTCTTCCTTTGTCTCATGCTTGAAGCATGAGGGTCTCCCTGTTCTGCCTCCTCCTTGTCTCCTCCCACATCCTTCCGACACCAATCGCAGACATGGAGCAGCACGGATTGCTTGCATGTTTGCTTTGGCTCAGAAAGTATCATATTTCCTTCCTTAGGTTCTTTCTCCTTCTCAAACTTCTTTGGGGGACAATAGTTGGCTTCGAGCTGCGGAATGATAGGTGGTCTGGATCGTGCTTCAGTACCATCGGGTTTTTTGATCTTGCGCTGCTGCTTTGCACTAAAGATTGTTCTTAACAAAATAGACCCTTAGTAGGCTTTTGGTTCATGTGGGCCTTTCTGACGAGTGGTGATGACATCTTTCTTTATTTAGAGGTGATTTAGTTCCCCAACCACTCCCCTGCCATAAACCCACTTCAACCTTCTAACAATGTTTGGACTTGTAATAATAATTTGTTTGAGGCTTTTCTTGGGGGAGCACCTGAGGGTGAACGAAATGTGTAGCTCTAACTGTTACTAGGATCACTATAGATCAGATTTTTGGGGTTCTCCTTTTCTTCCTTTCAAATATTTCTATTTACCTTTTCCACGTATTTGTTTTCTGTAAGGATAACTTTTCCAACTGCTAGTCCTTAATTTACCTTTGCTTGCTGAACACTTTGGTCAATTGCCAAAGTTTGGTAAGGACTTTTGATCTCTCATTTCTTTAGCTAATGATTTGACATTTAGTTTAGTGAGCTTCGTCTGAATCTTTTTCTTTTCACTTTCCTGTGGTAAAGTGTACATAAATGAGCCAATCTTCCTACTTTAGATAGAATCTTATCGTCAGCCTAACCTCCAACGACTTCCATTTTAAGGGCGCTTCTCTTTCTTTCTTTTGTCCCCTTCCTGGTGGGGGGAGGCAGAGATGGATTTTTCTTTCTCGTATCATGTAACTTGATGCTAGAAATGTTTCTCGGTGTTGAAAGGTGTGATGCTCTTAGTTCCCACTTCTATGCTTTGTGTGCAGTGATTTGTCATATTCTGGAATTGGAGGTGCTTGGGCAAAGAATAGCAGGCAGATGAACATGAATAAAAAACGTGCTGAGTTCTTTAGCAAATCCAGAAAGTTTGGTTCTGTTGGAGTTCCACATAGTATCCCAAAGAGCTCATTTGCATTGTCTGATTCTCCTGTTAAAGGTATTAGCTCTAATTTATCATTATCAAGGCACCACATGTAATACTTGTAACTTGCAATGGAGCTAAAGAGTGATGTAAATTATTTGAAAGCTATTATCTAACTGTAGTATTTAACATGCACCATATTATCTTGTCCAAGCTCTAGTTGCCATGACTAGGCATGCAGGCAGGGGGGGGGGGGGGTAGTAGTCCCTACATTATATCCTTATATGGTCTTGGGCAATCCTTACCTCTAGAGCTAGCTTTTGAGGTTGAGTTAGGTCCTAGGTCCATTTGCTTATCAATCTTTAATAGCAAGTAGTCTGCTTCATGTCTCTTCAAAAGGCAACGAGGAAATAAGGGAGTTAAGCATTTGTGGGCCTTTGCAACTACAACAAGATAGTACCAAGCAAATGCACAGTTTGTCTTATACTGGAACTTTAAGAAACGAAAGGCTAAAGACACATTTATTGAGGTTTTACATGAATAACGATACAAAAGGTTTGACATTGACAATCGTTCTTGAGTCTAGGTATCAGTTGTGAATGTTGTGAGACTTGGAAGGTCATGCTACTGTGAGTAACCAAAAAGTTGTAAGATCAGTCACTTTGTTATAGAAATTTCAAGGACAAAAAATTCTTGTCGTGCTAATGGGAGTAGCCAAAAAGTGGTAAGAAACCTACTGCTAAAGTACCCCCCTCCATTTCATTTTATATGGTGGCTTTTAACCTGGCACGGAGTTTAAGAAAGACAGACTTTTGACAATGTTAAAAGTACCTTTGGAACTTGTGTTCTTAATTACGCCAAGACAATTTTATGGTTATAAAAGCATGTCACTAAAGATAATTTGGAAGTTTCAAGTTACAGAGCTTTCAAATATAAAATGGTGTCATTTTTTCTTAGTGCGGATTATAAAGGATAGGATGCTATATAAAATTTGGAACAGAAGGAGTAACAAATGTTCTAAGAAAATGGGTTGTTCCAATGACAAAAAGAATAAGAGGAAATATGTTTTGAAGCTGGGCAGTCAAAGTAAAGTTGTAGCCTGTAGGCATTAGGTGCATCTTAGAGAAAGGGACCTCCTTAAAGTTCTAAAAACTGAATTTAGGCTGTTCTTCATCCCCCCTCCCCCACCCCTCCCACCCCCCAACACACACACACCCAAAAATAAAAGGAATAATTGAGGCTATGTATGTTGTAGCTGTTTCATTCATTGTATGCTTTAGACAGTTTGAACATTTTTACTCATTTCTCAAAGGTAACGTGTTATGGACGGCAAGTTACCTAGAGTGGACCTACTTTCCTCCTTGGGAAGTCCAGAAAGTTCTAATGAGAAGATTATCCTTGCACAAAATATTTTTATGTCTCATCGCGGTGAGAGTTGCTCATCCTTGGTGCAATTTATCAGGCTGCATCTATTCATGGCTGTTATGAGAAATCTCAGAGGTTTACTTAAGTTGACTGTCCCCGGGTTGGTAGCCATGTCTGTTTCAGGTGGTTGTGGATCGTGATAGAATCAATTTTTGTCTGTCCAAATAATTTTCATGGAGCTGTATAAAATTGCTCAACCTCTCAATTGGAGAGGTCAATAATGTTGGACCATTTGCAAGTGGAGCACTGCCTAAGTGACATCAGTGTTTGTTAACTTGTGAGTTGTGACATCTTCATGTTAGGTTGTTAGCTAAGTTAAAGGCAAAATTGCTAGGCTGAAATTCAAAGTTGAGCATTCTAAGAGTAGCCACAGCTGTTCACACAGGTTCAAAGCATTTCTTTCACAGTTTTCAAGCTTCAGCCACTATCCTATCATAAAACCTATTGCTGTGTGATTGAGACTAGAATTTATCAGTGCTTGCGGTGGTTCATAATTTGGATTCTACTAGGGACTGTAGTACCCAAACTATATTGATTATAGCACCCAAACTATGTTGGTTCATATTATGCAACTTCTAGCTATTCTTGATGCAAAATATCCAACATTTTGATCTTGGTATTCCATATTTATGGATTAATTCTGGTTATGTCTATTATTTGATGCTTGCAGGTTTTTCAGATGGAAAAGGGAAAAAAGTGCACGAGTACTATTCAACTTTTCACAAGACGCCCAACAGAAAGAGATTTTCAAAAAAGGAGTGGGAAGATTTCACGCAAGAGTCTACCAAGGAGGCTGTAGCTGAATTAGCTTCATCTCCCGAATTCACTGATTGGGTCATCAATCATGCTGATAGAATACAGCTTCTTCCAGAGGATAGTTCAGATGAATCAGTTGTTAGTGGGTCAGACTCAACAGACGAGAATGCTGCAGAGAGTTGTAGTGGGCTTGGCTTGTTTAAGTGGCATCGTCGCTAGTAGCACCTTCCTCTTAAGCTAATCATGGGGCATCACCTTTAAACACCAGATGGGAGTGCCACACTCTTCTGATTAGACCAAAGCTCTTGCCATTCTTCAGTTTTCTCGTATGCTTGGCAACAGAGTAACTATAGTCTATAGGTATAAGTAGCTGGTAATAGTTACGAGTTTTGAGTTGTAGCCGTTGGAACCAGCATTTAAAGCAGTAGTGGTAGCTCCTTGTATGTTGATAGACTGTACATATTCAAGCTTTATCAATTTCTTCTGTATTTCATCAGTGTTTCATCTTCAAGATATCTTTTCTCCATATTCGCTTGCTTGACTCTTTCTTTGTTCGCTCAAGAAAGAAAGATGGTTTAGTCCTTAAGGAGCTCTCTTCTGATGGCCAATGCGCCCATGAGATTCAAGAAATTTGGAAGGTAAAATCGCACAAACCAAAAGACAAACATGAAAGTGATGAAAGCAATTGAAGGTAGGGGTAGGAAGGATAATATACCAATTATTGTAGTAATCTCTTGTAGGCACTAACAACAAATACAACTTGAAAAGCAAGAACGGTGGATCAAGTGAAGCAATTAGATGAATGCTGCCGCGTCAGCATTTAACTGGGTTGACATTAATTTTTGGAGAGATCCTTCGTTGAAATAACAATTGTATACTTAGGGAAAGTAAAAGCAACTAAGTACAAACCACCTTTTTGTGAAGAATCATTCCGTATCAAGTATCAACGTTGATAGAAAACTAACGATTGTTTTTAGATCCTTATCAAGTGTTGAGGCTTGTGGAATTTCTATAAATAGTTGAATATTATGCTAATGAGTAATGACAATACTCGAGACGTGATTTTGTGGCATATATCAGGGCAGGTCTTCGAGAAGCTAATGTTGGAACCCTATGTTTTGGAGAAAATTTTGTTATTGCTTAAATGTTGCATCCACCTTTCTTTACTATACCGTCTTCTGTTCTAATTGCGAAGGTCTGAGAAGAGCAAGGATGGAAAAAGGAAATCTGGAATCCATTTTTGCCGTTTCCTTTAGCCTCTCTCAATGAGACATGTGTAAATACAAGCTCTATAGACAAATGTAAGAGATACACTTCTCCGGTACACGTTATTTGTTTACCCGTAAAACGGTACAGTTAAATTTATACGTTTT
Organism: Nicotiana attenuata; assembly: GCF_001879085.1. Taxonomy (NCBI): domain Eukaryota; kingdom Viridiplantae; phylum Streptophyta; class Magnoliopsida; order Solanales; family Solanaceae; genus Nicotiana; species Nicotiana attenuata. The sequence goes on from NW_017670312.1 coordinate 174,201, forward strand.
TTATAGATAAGTGAATCGATTTGATCCCAAAATAATAAATAAATTAAACAAGAATATAAGACAACCTTGAAATTGAGATAAGACAGCAGAAATCTTGGTTCAGGGAATAGAGCTTCCAGATGTAGTATTAACGATATCAGCGAGCAAGAAGGCAAAATATTATTGAGCTTTGAACAAAGTATAGTATCAGCTTGTCAGAAAGTTCGTGTCCTTTACAATGGTTGTTGAGCTCTCTATTTATAATGGTGCATAGGGAACAAGGTCCTAGGATCAAGCTCCTAATAAATGACAATTATGGGAGCCATTGAAGATAGTGTAATGGTAGACAACAAATTCCATATTCTCTGTAATGGACTACGTAGTTAATGCTATAGAATATTCTCCATTAAATTTCACCGGGTGGAAGACATTTATCCCGCCTTTACGAACATCATTTCCTTCGGGGATAAACGAGATTGTCGCCTTCGGACCTGGTTACCTTCTGCCTTCGGCTCCATGTGTCGCTATACTATGCGAGCATTTAATTTGAAAATATTTTACCCTATACAGGTAGTGCCCCTACTTTCCGGTGGCACATCTTTATGTTACCGGAAAGTTAGTGAAGATACCTTTCTTGGCGGGAAATTCTCTGATCCCCTCTGAAAATTTTCTGACGGTTGACTAGATGCACGTCTCTCCGCATTTAATGCCCCGCACTCGCGTCATCCCATGATTCAAAAACACTTTCGCCGGTTATCGAGGTAATCATGGCCACGATTTCAGCCGCATATTCCTTTACTTATACGCATCACTCTTCCCCCTTTTCACTTCCTGCTTCTCTAAATTCTCTTGAACCCTCTTTACTCAACTCATACTTGCTTTCAACTCCATCTAATCTTCTTCTTCTTTAGAGAAAAAACTCTTTCTCCTTTCTGATAACAATGGCCTCCTCTTATAGAAAATGTAGTTCTTCGAAGAATAAAGAAAGTACTGATGATGCTGCTCCTCCCACGGTAAGAACCATAATTCCCAGAAAACTTACTATTACTAAGGGCTTCGAAGAGAAGTACCCTTCTGCTAACCCTCGCACATGGGCTGTTGGTGTGTATCCCTCTTCCATCCGTCCTTTCAGCATCCCTACCTGTGGAGGAAGACTATTGTTACCAAGATCATCTTTGTTGAAAGTATTTCTTTTGTAATTCCTTACATAAGTCTTAATTTAATTATAATTATTACAAGATATCTTTATTTATATAATAACATTCCGCCTTAGAGAGAAGCCTCCGCGCGAGCGGTGGTGGACGAGCGGAAGCGAGAATGTCGGCTTGAGTAACGCAAACATTCTTTTTTTCTAAATCTTTGTTTGTTTTCGGAAAACAGGATTTGGCTCAGGATTGCCCATTTTTGTTAATTCCAGGGTTTCTATGAATTTGAAAGTGATCACTTACTCTACCTTCCCGGAGTTCATTCTCCGGGGAACTCCATTTAAATTATTCTGGTGGAAGGGCCGTGCCTGAATTCAGACCGGACCAGGTGGAAGGGCCGTGCCTGAATTCAGACCGGACCAGACTCTTCTTTGTTTGAGCTGCTCCCAGGTGACCTGGTGGAGCGGGAAACCTTACCCAAGAAGGGTTTTCCGTATGTTTACACGTATCCCTTTACTTTTGGCCCATTCTCCTTGAGCGGGGAGCTTGACTCCGTTATCGTGGAGTTTTGCATCCGTTACGAGGTATGCTTGGCATAGGTAAGTCCTTCTGTGTGGAGGACAGTTTCTTGTCTTCGACGTCTATGCTAGGAGACGGGAGAAGATCTATCCCTAGCTCGATTGATGAACCTTTATTCCCCCAAGATTTCCCTTGGGGGAATGATAAATTTCAGCAAATGAGGTCATCACGCCTTGCTAACCAGCATGGATGATGACAATGACTATGGGTGGATGGAGCAGTTCGTTGCAGTTGCCACCAGGGATATTATCCCGGTCACGACTTCATCCTTTCCTGAAACATGGAACCGTACCCGTAAGTTCATCATTTGTTTTTCCTTTTAGTTAAAGATTGTCTCATGCTATTTCTGATCTTCCTTCCTTCATTATTTCAGAAACTTGCTGGACACCACCAAGGGTTGAAGGACTAGACCAGTGGGTCTAGAAGATTTTTGATGTTACTACGCCTGAGACCGGCAAGTGGAAAGAATTGGCCCTCTAATGCGGGTGGAAGGCCAAAAAGCATGGTAGATTGAACTTACCTTGCTTTTTCTTTTCGTATAGGAAAATTGGCTAACTCTCCTTTCATGTTGAATTCAGGTCTTCCACAATGCTCAGTTGTTGTTCCCGAGGAGGACGTTTTGGCTGATCATGCTGATGCATTGAGGTTACTACAGGAGGCTTTTGCCCAAACGGGTGTCGTCAGGCCTGCTTCTGGTGCAAGTTCTTCTTCTCGGAGTTCTCGGCCGGAGAACAAGCAACCAAAAAGGCGACGTTCATCCGCGACCGAGGGAAAAAATTAAAAGGCGAAGAGCATCGGGCCTGAGCCAACCATGGGAACTGAGGTGATGAGCGTCGCGCCCGAGCCAGCCGTAGACACAGTAGTGATCGACGATGATGGAGAAGCCAGTATTGAGGAGGCTTCTCTACATAGAAGATGACGACCTTCATTAGCTCAACAGAGTGCTCAATCTGTTGAGCTAGTTACACCAACCGAGGATGATGTCCCGGTGCTCTGGGGGAGTTTAATATAGTGGAAGATGCTAACTCTCACTTTCGAATCCAATTGTCGTTCTCGGTACCGCGAGGCTGGGTACCAGGTCTTTTTTGCCTTTGGTTGGTGAGCAACCAACAATCAACACTACTTTTGCCGCAGCTACTTCACAACCTACAACACCATCAGCTTCATCACCTTCTTCGCCAACACTGCCTTCGCCTCCAGCAACTGCTATATCATCTCCACCGGCCGTTGTCGTCCGAGATGAGGATGTCTCCCTTCCCAAGTTCCTAGTTCATTGGAATATGGGACATAACTATTCTGCTCCCTCCGACGATCCCATAAGGAGGAGGAGTGTTACCCTCTCAGTTTCTACCAGATATCATATGTTGTTCCGTCCGGTAGAACTTGATAATTATCTGAAACCTTTGTCTTTGGAAAGCGACATGAATAAAATATAGTGTCTCTCGGGAGAGTGTTTGATGAACAATGCTATGCATAACGCAGCTGTGGTATGATCTTTGTTCCTTCTGTTTTTCCTTCTATCTTTGTTGTGGCAGGGTTTAATTTGTACTTCTATTTTTCAGGTTAACTTCCTTGCTTCTGAGGGCCTTCAGAGATTTATCCTTGATAAAGAAAAGCTTACCTCTGTACGTGATGAAATTTTGGCCGAGCGGAATCAGATTGCTGCCAGCCTCCCGGAACTGGAAGCACAAGCTGTTGAGGCCGCTGAATTGGAGGCTCGGTTGCAGAAAAGCAAGCAAGAGGTAGTGACCCTTAGCCAAGAGACCGCCCTGTTAAGGGTACAATTTGAAGAAGCTAGGGCGAAGTGGGTTAAGGTCCACAATGTCGTTCTTGCTGCATCCGATAACGAGGCTTCCTCTACTGAAAGATTGTATAATTTAGAGGCGGCCTTGAACTCCAAAGCTAAAGAAGTTGCTAGTGCTGCCGAAGAGAAGTATGCCCGGTTGGAAGAGAGCCATAAGAGTGTTAATGATAAATTTTTTAACTCTAATGTCCATGACCTTGATATGAGCCTCCAGGTCGTTAAATCCGAGCGAGATAACCTTTTGACCGAGATTGACTGTCTTAATGAAGAGCTTCAGTGCCGAGGGGCTTCCCTCACTGTTGAAAAAACAGTCTATGTATAGCACGAGGAGAAAAACCTTGGAAGAGGCCAAAACTGGCATCATTGATTCTGATGCCAAAATCGCCTAGCCCCGTGTGCTGGAGTCAATTGCCCGGAGGGGTATGCCGGTCCGACCTAATGCCTCCAACTCTTCTAGTTTGGGTTTTAAGTTCTTGGGAACTGAAGAAGAACCTGAAGGAGATGATGGAGAAGGCCAAGGTGGTGAAGGCCAAGATGAATGCCAAGATGGCGAGCCGGCGGTAGATCCGCCTACCTCTCCTGGGGATGCTGATACTTCTCTTCCTCCGGATTCCAGGGTTGCAGTAGCTTAGCTTGTGCTTTCTTTTCACTTTTTTCCCCTAATTTTTTTTGTGCTGCTTAACATGTTTGCTGTGAATAGAGGTATTTTCTCGTTTAAGTATTTGCAAGTTTTTCTCTTTGCGTACTTTTCTTTTAAGTATTGTGCAAGTTTTTCTATTTGCGTCGAATTATGCAAGGTTTCGGGTGTATTTTTCCTCGATAGAATTTGGATTCCGGGCATAAGATCTTCCGGGACCAACCCTTTACCGTGAGGGGCAAAGAAATATAAGCATTCTGAGTTATTTTTAACAGTAACAGAGGTATGTACAATTGGCAACACCCATCTTAGTTATGCCCTATGGGAGTTAACAGATATTGTTTAAGTGAAGGATGGTATATCAAGATCCAGCTAGGGTTAGAGTAACCCAAAATGGTGGATGGATTGTTAGCATTAGCTGACATTTCCGAAGGATATTGCAAACGTGGTAATAGTTCTCCTTATGAGACACCCCGATGGTGCACTCTAGAATAGTACAGTCAGATATGAATACTAGAATGTTCAGAAAGTTCAGAAGATATGCACTAAAATCCTAGATGGGATGAATATTTACCTTAGTATGTCTCCTGCCCCTAGAAAAAAAATAGAGAATGATAGGCGTCTCAAGAACCAGTGAGATGGAGCAAGGGGAGCTAAAAGTGAAAGAATATTTTGTTGAAGTATTCAAAATAAAATGATAGACAAAAATATTAGCCGGAGAATACGAAGAGAGTAAATGAAGCATTATGAGTAATATGTGATAAATGGGTGATAACAGTTAACCAAAATATGATAGAATAACAGAGTTTATAGTCAAGTGAAGGAAAAGAGAAGAGGTGACCGGCCTTGAGACAATAAAATGTATAAGCCAAAAGTTGTACCCTCCTTTTGAGAAATGAATTGGTGACTCAAACATGATTGCCAGAGGCTAAGTTAGACCCCCGGAGTAATAGAAATTAGTATAGGATAGTGAACAAAATAAATTGAACATGAATTAGGGACCAAAGGATTTTATAATAGTCGGCATCTTGAGAATTTCAGAGACAGCGTTCCGGCAATAATAGAATGGACCAAAAAGAATAAACTTTAAAGTTCATTCAGGAAGACGCTTCCCTAAAGCAAGCACTGTGAGCAGAGTTAAGCTTAAGGGACTAAGTGTGCTAGTTAGACTAGGTGTCACCCTTATGCATAAGGAATTCAGTTATCCCTAGTACAAAAGGGTAACCGTAAGGCGAGTAAGGTTCATTGATGATGTGAAAATATGCCTAAGATGAAAAGGTAAAACACTTATAGGTAGATCGTCGTAGTAGTACATCTTAGTACTCCCATAAAGGGGGGAAAATAGTGTGATGGGGTATTAAGTCGGAGTTAAGTGGTTCAGGCAACTATGGAATGGTAAAGGAATAATGTGGTAAAAAGGCGAAAGGGATGAGGTTGCATTTATTTAGTATGCAAGCACAATGCCTTGGAGAGGCAGTAAGAGTTCCCGGCCAAGATGTTATTGATAATAAGTGTGAGTGGACACTTGATACATCAGGAGACAGTGCGAGAGGTAAGTTAAGACAAAGGACATATCCCAATAGAGATTACGTGGAATATAGATATGAGAATGGACCAACAAGTAGTTAGTAGTTGATTAAGGAAGGGCTAGTTATGGCTAGACAAGAGGATACAGACAAATCAACAGATCGTGCAAGATAAATGCAGTGAAACCCAACATAGTGAATTTAGTCTCGTAGATATGACATCATGATCCTTGAGAAATATTCAGATATGAGTTGGGATAGATAAAGGTACCGTATAAGTGTAACGAAAATAAAAGAGGGTGCCACAAGGGAGACAGTTTAAACTTCAGTTTAGAAGCAACCTTACGAGCACAAGGGAGATGAGGTAAGTAACTAAGAATAATTACAGGCGAGCAAGAACATCAATGATTCTGTCAGGTATATGATGTAATAATCTCGCAGCTTTACAGGAGTCAGATGGTCTCCCCTAAGTAGTACAAAGAAAGACTAGCTGAGCAAATAAGGAAGAAGTCTTCAACCTAAGCATAGTAACATAAAGAAGAAATGGTCTTGTAACAACAGTCCCACTACAACATTGTAAGCACACCGCAAGAAAGTGGCACCTATCGTGGTTAATGAACGGGAAAAAAAATAAAAGGTGATATTTAAGATCATATGCGTTAAAGGAAATTCTAGTATGCGTGGGCACTAAGATAAGCCAAGTATTCATGCAACAAGTGGCAGAACGACCAAGAAAGGTAATTTCTTACATTTAAAGAAAGCTGAGAAGGCAGGAAAAGAATTATTCAATCTGACCCAAAGTTAGTTACGTTATGAACGCACTTAAGATTTTGGAGTGATATCTATGCAGCATATATATTGACATTCATACAACTATAGGAGACTCCGATATAAGTTAAAAGAAAGAATTAAGTCCACGTCACAGACCGAGGCTTGAAGTACTAGAAGATTATATCATGGATGCTACATAGAATCCATGAAAGGCTAATGTAATAGCTAATACCCTAAGACGAAGATTAGGAGACAACTTAATCCTACATAAAGGCTGAGAGGAAAGAGGAAGATCAATAGTTACAGGAGTCCGATTGTTAGACCAGATAATTATAGAAATCATGACTCAAACCATTGAAGAATCACTTTTAATATGCTGCTCCCAACCTCATAAGACATCAATATGCTGCTCCCACCAGATTGTGCATGCACCAGGGGTACTAGTATTGTAGTAGAGCTTTAAGGTGTGGATGTGAGTTCCACCAATGTGGAAGGGAGGTTATGAAAGTGATAGAAGATATGATGCGAGATTTAACGGTAAGTATCACACATGTGAGTAAGAAGGTGACGATAATAGGTAAGGTCTTGGGATTAAGCCCATCAAATCAAGAGAGCTGATGATTTTTGTAAGTTATAGAAAGCTCAATATAGCCATGAAGAGGATGAAATTTAGGCCCTTAATTAGGTAATGACTCAAAAACAAACGGTCTTCATTAATTGCATGGGATTAGAATAAACCCATAAAATGGTTCATGCTGGGATGCTATGAAATACGATTATTGAAGTATATTGTCCCTATGTGGATAAGTCAAATAACTTGAGATGTTCCCAGATGAGACGTGGGCCCTAGTGACAATGTATTACGTAAGAGGTTTCAAGTTATTAATGGTAGATTATGGATCAACATTAAGGTGAATCAACATTAGATGGATAAAAAAATACAAAATATGAGAGGAGATTATGATTCCATTCTTTAGATGAACGATAATAAGGAAGCAATAAAGGATTTAGATTTATACATATAAGATAAGCAGTGAGAGAGTAACCTGGAGTGGGGTAGCATATCCCCGTAGTAATAAACTGATGTAAGAGTTATGGTACAGTATAACCTACCTAGTTGTAGTAAAGCCATACGCATAGATATCCGAAGCTATGAAACAAGATATAGCAATACTCATATGTTCGACAAAGTACGAAGCGAAGAACACTAGAACACCTATAGATTCCCAAAGGGACAACTTGTCATAGTTTTATATATGTCCACAAAGTGAGGCCTAGAGATTGGCTAATGTAAGGCCCTGGAAAAAAATTTCGCTAAGTAATCTAGGATTTCGTGATGCCACATAGGCTAATTATATCATTTTATGTGCTATTAACATGGTGGGCATCAATTGGATTTGGTAAACGAGTGTATGAGTCATGTACTAAGTAAGGTGGTGTGAGGCCCGTGAAAGATTTTTACTATGAACCCGAAAGCTCATAGTGCCAAAATAGTAATATGTGTTAGAGATCGCCGCAATTCGGACCCTTTTAGACTAAGCTATGCATTAAAAAGTCAAGAAATCAAAGTTTTCCAGAAAAGTGAAATTATGCGGTCTAGAATGCGGTCGCATACCAGCTATGCGGACCACATATCTGCCGCAGAGTGAGTCAGTGTGTTGGCCAAAATTGAAGTCAACTATGCGGTCAATTATGCGATTGCATAATCAAAATGCGGACCGCATAGTCGTTGCATAATTTCCTTGGGATTTTGTGAAGGTCAGTTCTGCGGTGCACTTTGCGACCGCAGAACATGAATGCGGACCGCATTTCTGCCGCAAACTCAGTCAGTGTGTCCAGTTTTTGGGAAGCATTTTTGCGGTCCATTATGCGGACCGCATGTCGACTTTGCGATTGCAGACCTGACTCGGGGCTCCAATTTTCTAAGTTTTAAGCCTGACCCCCTATCGATATATCCGGTGTTATAGCTCATTTTGAGCATATTCCCAGATGCTTTTAGAGAGAGAGAGAGGGTCTTAGAGAGGGAAAGTGCTTCCCATCAAAATTTCTCCATGAAACCTTGCTAATCATTGAAGATAATCAAGTGAGGCACCTAAATCTTCACACCAAGAGGTAAGAAACTTGACCCCTAATCTCTGGTTTCAAATTCACACTAGAATGAGTACTTAGCTTGGGGTTTCATGGGTATAAGAATGAATTTCTTGCATGCATATCAAACCATAGAGTATTGGAAGGGAGTTGGACATACTTTTGACAGAATTTAGACCTAAGGAGGCTAAGGAGACCGGAGATTCGACCTAAGGAGTGAAGAACACAATAGGAGCAAGGCGCGGAATTCTTCAACGAGTTTTTCCTTCCTCTTCCTATTTTCATTGTTGGTTATGATTTTTAGTATTGTAGTTTTACATGCTATTATGAATAGCTAATTTGTTATCTGGAGTTTTGATGGAACCTTTTGGGGATGAATTGGTTGTTATATTAATATAGTTTTGAGTTAGTTGTTAATCTCTATTTGTTCAACTACGTTTTGATTTTGTTTAATTGAAAGGATCCTCAATTAGTCGTTCCTATTTATTATGTATCTGCTTGAGAGAGAGTGCATATTTAGGTAGTTGTTTGAACAGCATCACTCTCGGAGTATAGGCGAGAGTCATAACCGAGGGTTTAGAGGTTGGATTAGAGATAACGATACCTCGGGTGCGATCTAAGTGAACTGTAATGTGAATCTAGCTAGCGTAGCTTGAGAGAGTGCGTCTAGTAAATTATCATAATTGCTTGAGAGAGATTTATGATAGCTGGAGAGTTCATGATTGATAGAGGCAACTAAGTCAAAGCTATAAGAAACATACAACTAATGAAATCAACAATTGGGAAAATCATAACTCTAGACCTCCTTAATTTAGTATCCAACCCTTTGTCTCTTTAGTTGATAATATTGCCGCTTTGTAGTATTTGCTAGTTAATTAGTTAGAAATATAAATCTCAATCTTTATAATTTAGGAAATTGTTCAAACTTGTCTTCTTAGTGATATTAAACAGATATAGCAAAGCCTTAGTTCTCTGTGGGATTCGACTCCGAACTTTTAGACCGGATTATATTTGCAGCGATCGCTTATCCTTTTTAGGGCTAGAGTTGGGCGTGATCAAATTTTAGCGCAGTTGTCGGGGAACTAACGGTGTAGTTGTAGCTGTATATATTGCTAGGTTACGAGTTTGAACTTTTTTTGTTTTCTTTTGTTTTGTTTTTTTTGTATTTTTTTTATATAACTATCGATTTGAGAAACATGGCATCTTGGAATTATGGGAATTTAGGTGTAGATAATTCTACTATTAATCTCCATACATATTTTGAAGGAAACCACCCGTGGCAAAATATTCAAAATGTTTCTAAGAGCGAATTATGTGCACCAACTCAATCTTATTTGTGGAATGTGTGTTATGTGTGTGGTGGTAAAAATGGTCACCTTCATGGTTGTGCTTATATTTCTTATTTTCCCCCAACCCCTTACTATGATGGTTCTACCTTTTCTTGTGAAGTTAATAGGAACAAAGAACCTGGGAATGCGGACTTGAAGGAGATCAAGGATATGCTAAAGTGCCTTATGGAACAAAACAATGAGAAACAATTGCACATAGAATGGCAAGAGGCAACTATTCGCAAGTTGGAGGCTCAATTGAGTCAAGTGGTTGGAGCTTTAATGATCAACAATCCAATATTGATGATAGTAGCCAAGAAGATCATGAATTTGAGGTATTAATTGGGGAGGTCAAAGTAGATTATCAACAACCTATCCAACTATAATTTGAAGATGTCAATGTTGAAGAAGTGAGACTAGAGTTAGCCAAGGACATTGAGGATACAAATTTTGTTGACTCTAGTATCATTGATGTTAAGGATGCTGAAAGTCCTGAAGTTCATGTGTGTGAGCGCATTGGTCCTCACTCCAAACATTTTTCTACATTGTGCTTGGATGACGATATGAAAATAGAGTCATCCGAGCCGATTGAGAAGTCAAGGAATGAGGAACAAGGTGCCTATATTCTGGAATTTTTCTTACCAGAAAGACAGGACTACATACCTCATCTAAAAGCCACGAAGTGTAGAATAGTACAATGGTTGATTGGACCAATTAGATTTGTTCCTCCACCACTGGAGCATAGCCGAAAACTTGATGCCAAATTGGGGGTTCAATTCATAAGCTCAAGGTGGAGGCATAAAGTGATTCACGTCGTGCCGTGGAGTTAAATCAAGCGCTTGTTGGGAGGCAACCCAACTTTACTGCTTTTTTTTATTGTATTATTTTTGTAGTGTCAATTTTTTATTTTCTAGGATCATGGAAAGCAAAGGTATTGGAAGGATGCAACAGCAAACCAAATGGTTGGAACTAAGTGTGAGGTACCCGCACGAAGGACCAAGCCTGGGAGAAGTCTGAGTACCCCATGAACTGCTAGTGCTTCGGCCTTTGGCCTACCAGGGAGTTTCTCTTACCCTCTTATGGTTATGATGTGCATTGGGGACAATGCACAATTTTAAGTGTGGGGTGATGAGATTGTCTGGGCGACTTTTCATGCTACTTTAGCTGTATTAGTTTAATTAAATAGTATTTTTTTTAAAAGATTGGACTTTTCCCGACGATGGATCTATTAGACAATTTTCTTGAGGGATTTAAGCCTAAAAAAAAGGATTTTCATTTGTTAGGTAGTGTAGCAATTCCCCTTGTTTTTTCTTTGTGCCGCGGTTCTTTTTCAAGGGTTTTATTTGAACCGGGTGTAGTTAGTTTTTTTGGGAGTAGGAGCCATTGTGTTGTATTTTGAATTGAAGCAATATCTCTTGACTTTGTTATGACTTGAGAATAGTGAGTACTTTGGTTGTGACGCTTAGGCTCAGTTTTTGACTCTTGTATAAGTACCTTAAATTGTATGATCTTAACTTTGTTAACTGCTTTGACTAGAGTGTCTATGAATCCAATCCTGAGTGAATTATGTGCCATGTGTTTGTAAGGTTTTGCGTTATTCAGTGCATTGCATTTGATGCCTAGAACTTGCCCTGTGTGTTTGCAAAGCGAAATAGTAGTGTTGTTCAGTCTTGGAAGTGATATAGGCGTTTTCTTGTTGAGCCAAATATGTGTATTTTACCCACCTAATTGTTATGTATCGTAGTTAACCTCTTTGAGCCTATAATCCTTTTTCTTTGGGAACCACATTACAAGCCTTACCCATTTGTTTGAATTAACCATCTATTTGAACCTTTTCACCTCTCATGAGCACTTGAATTGTTATGAACTTTGTAAAAGTTAAAGTGTGGGGTGGTTGGTTTGCCTTTTGAGTGGAACTAATTGAATAAGGAGAAAGGTGCACTATTTTGAACAAGTAAGAGCCACTTGAATTGAAAAAAAAATATATAGTTGTATTGCTGTGAAAAAAAAGAAGTATTTTTTTAATAAGTGGTGACTCTTGCTGTAATTGTGCTTAAAGAAGTATGGGGTAATATACATTGACGTGAAGGTGGAGTTTGGTTTGACATAAGTATGGGGTTTGAATGTTAAAGTATATGTATTAAAGTGCTTAGGGAGGTGTAGTCACTCTTATATCTAAATATATCCTACCCATACCGTAGCCTACATTACAACCAAATAAAGTCCTAATTGATCCAAGATTGAATGAGCTCGATTAGTAGAGTAGTACACTACGGGCAAGCTTATGGTGCATCTTTTGTGGCATATGAATGTTATTCTGAGAGTGAGCGAATTCTTTCTATCTTGAGTTCCTAAGTGTTCCTAAATTTTGTTGTGTGGAACTACTCTCTTTTGTTGTGTGAAGGCACTTGATTCATGAAGGAAAAGTAATGTCAGTAACCTCTATGTTAGAGTAAGTAGGTGAGTTGTGAATAATGCGTGGTACTTGTGAGTCAAATCTTGAGGTGAAGATGTTACACTTTTGTGCTTAGTCTATTTTAAATACTCTTGGTGTGATGAGTTAGGAGAATTGTTTAAAATGGTCGTGTCTATAAAAAAAGTGTAGTTTGATTGCTCGAGGACGAGCAATGGGTTAAGTGTGGGGTGTTGATGATAGGATATAATTACGTATTTTAGTCGGTTATTACACTCTAATTTACTGCACTTTAGTTGAGTTTGCGCTTTAATCGCTAGTGTTTTGCACTAACCGTGTGTTTTATGACTTGTAGGAGCGATTCCGAGATATATAGATGTTATGGAATGAATTAAAGTGATTTGGAGCTTTGAATTCTGAGTAAAAGCCCAAGGAATTAAGCCGGGATCGTATTCGGGGATCAACGGATGATAAAACAACAAAACGAAGACTCGAGTAGGCATATTGCGCACTGTCTAGTAAAATGCATACAACGTTTTGCTCATAACTCCATTTGGGCTCCACAATATATGGTTGTAAATCTAACGCAAAGGGCTACAACTTTCATGTTTTACGTTTTTCCAAATTCCAAACGGAACAGGGTGAAAAACGCGGTCGAAACCGCGACCGCGGAGCTGAGGCGGGATGAGGCAGTGTCTTCCGCGGTTCACCGCGGTCCTGACCGCGGCGGGGGCAGTCCAGACGTGAAATATTGTCCTTTTTCGCGTAGGAGAAGGTATAATTGTTTGGGCCCGACCCTACTTGGTATATATACATGGAAAACGGTATTTTAAGGGAGTTGGACATACTTTTGACAGAATTTAGACCTAAGGAGGCTAAGGAGACGGAGATTCGACCTAAGGAGTCAAGAACACAATAGGAGCAAGGCGCGGAATTCTTCAACGAGCTTTTCCTTCCTCTTCCTATTTTTCATTGTTGGTTATGACTTTTAGTATTTTAGTTTTACATGCTATTATGAATAGCTAATTTGTTATCTAGAGTTTTGATGGAACCTTTTGGGGATGAATTGGTTGTTATATTAATATAGTTTTGAGTTATTTGTTAATCTCTATTTGTTTAACTACGTTTTGATTTTGGTTAATTGAAAGGATCCTCAATTAGCCGTTCCTATTTATTATGTATCTGCATGAGAGAGAGTGCATATTTAGGTAGTTGTTTGAACAACATCACTCCCGGAGTATAGGCGAGAGTCATAACCGAGGGTTTAGAGGTTGGATTAGAGATAACGATACCCCGAGTGCGATCTAAGTGAACCGTAATGTGAATCTAGCTAGCGTAGCTTGAGAGAGTGCGTCTAGTAAATTATCATAATTGCTTGAGAGAGATTTATGATAGCTGGAGAGTTCATGATTGATAGAGGCAACTAAGTCAAAGCTATAAGAAACATACAACTAATGAAATCAACAATTGGGAAAATCATAACTCTAGACCTCCTTAATTTAGTCTCCAACCCTTTGTCTCTTTAGTTGATAATTTTGCCGCTTTGTAGTATTTGCTAGTTAATTAGTTAGAAATATAAATCTCAATCTTTATAATTTAGGAAATTGTTCAAACTTGTCTTCTTAGTGATATTAAACAGATATAGCAAAGCCTTAATTCTCTGTGGGATTCGACTCCGGACTTTTAGATCAGATTATATTTGCAGCGACCGCTTATCCTTTTTAGGACTAGAGTTGGGCGTGATCAGGACTGTGCTTGTCCCTATTGATGTCTCTGTACCATCAGATCATGTAGTATGTCAGTATGTTACCTACGTACGTTAGGGATGTGGTGTCGAGGAGTATCGATTAAGCTATTGCCCTACCAACCTAAAGTCATTAAGTGAGTCAAATCAAAATTTCTACTCGTTGTATATATACATCCATATTGAAGAATTTTCAAAAACATGGTCTTAACAAGGTGTTGAATAACAAAACATTGCATGTATTAACTCTTTGAATGAGACGCATTATTCGTGAATCCACTCTATTACAAATCCTCTTATTTACATTCTTGTGGAACTAAGTTATATAATTATGTCCTTGAATGGAATTATGAATCTAGGATTAATACTTCCGACTTGCATTTCCTAAATTCTTGACAAGGGACTATACCTGATGAATTTCTTACAAAATATTTTACTGAGATGGACAACATCTGCCCACTTGTGCCTATGCATGCACCGTCGTAAAGTTTACCTATGTGGTGTCGAGTTCCATGTAAAGCATCCCAGTGTTGCGATCCTTCTTGAGTCACTCTTTTACTCGGTTGTGTATATGGATTATATGGTATTGAACAAGTCAATCTACTCTCTTGCGAATATCATCATAAAAGCTTCTCGCTATCTATTAACATAAGAGCATACCTTAACACCTATCATGCGAGTGCGTGTCAATCGAAATGGTCACCGTATGCATAAATTGAGATCCTCACATCCCCGTCATAGGAAGATCTTGTGTCGCCATCTTAGTATAACTTTCGTGTCCGTTTGGGACATCCCGCAGTAAGTATCTCACTTTATTCCTAGTATTGTGGTTGCTCATGGCGTGGTCGTGTATTGCAGTTGGGAGTTAATACAACAGAAGCATGTTTAGCTCATAACAAATATTTACTTTCTCCTTGCACCTCCACAACATGTGATAATTGTGTTCCTTAGTTAGTGAATTCATTGTGCTAGTTTCCCCACACTTGTTCAATAACCATGAGAGAATGTATCCTTCTACGAGTCATTGTAACACTTCCTTTCTCGTAAGGACCCTTACTAGGCTCTCCGTCAAGACCAAGCACACCTTCGGGGGTTATTGTAGCACAACGCCTGTTTCTCCTATTTTTTGTCTTTCATTAGAATCTGGGTATTTCTCAAATCAAAATCCATGGAGAACTCGTTACGGACATTTGAAAACCTTCCATGATTGTTTTATACTATCTCATTGGGTTCCCACCTCACTTCAAGTTCATCAAGGGTTGATAGCATGCCGCAATTGCTAAGATTTGATGATCTCCTTTCGATAATGGATTATCAACACATGTGCTAGTCCAACAATATTCTTACCAGTCTAGCTCTCGCCTTTCTGGTCTTTGGGTTGACCAAGGAACAATACACCTAGTAACACATTCATATGTCAAAGCCTTTTTCTCAGTCAAGTCCTATAGCACCTCCCAATGTGGTTTGTAATAGCTGGTTGTGTAGAAGTGTGTTGTAGTGCTTCATTATGAAGTAGAGTTGCTAAACATAATTGGATTTTTGAATTCTGGAGCTATACATCACGTGTCTTCATACAGAGATCTTCTTTTAAAAATGTAGCTTCTCGTAATCGCTTTATATTACCACCATTCCTAGTGGTTACATGGTACAATGTAAAGGTTACTTCCATAATGCTCTCTCACTTTCTTTTCATTTGTCTTGCATCATGTGTTGTTCGCCCGTAATATTTAATGCGATATTATCTCAACGTCTCGACTAGTTATCCAACTATATGATTCGATTAAATTCACCTCACTTTTATGTACTCTACAAGCCCCCTTTTCTAAAAGGACACTGAATGTGGATAAATTCCCCCTTTACTATAGACTTCTAATGTCTTCAACTTAGTTTAAGCCTGTTGGTTCCAAATGGTGCTCATTAGTTGTGCTACCCCGCTATCTATTTCATCTGATAACTCTCATTGTAAAATTCATTTACGTTTCATGGCATCAAAGAGAAAGTCTTATAGCATTAAGGATGGGGACATATTCCTTTTGTTAGAATAAATAAATATTGCTGGTATTCCTTGTAAATGTTCTTCTAACAACCATTACCTGCTCTGCTTGTTCCTGTGACTAGATAACCTAGGTTACTGTTACTTTTCCCCGATAAATGCATCAAGACGTCTCATTCTTTCAAACTTACCCATGTGGGCACTTTTGAGGCCTTGTTTTATCCAACTCGTAATGGTTTTAAGATTTTTTTCGCCATTGTTATTGATTTTCTAGGGCTATGTAGGCTTGTCTCATGGCTTCCAAAAGTAATGATTTCCCCTAAGTTCAAGCTTATAATGCTGTGATTTCAAACCAAAGCTACGTCCCTTTTTACAGGAAGTCTTTAAATGGGTTGGATTGGATGGGTTACGTGACCTTCTGCTCACTCGGCTTCTAGGATTATTGACAACATCATTGTCATGTGCGGGAATTTTGCTACCCCCTTGCGTTCCACCTCCTTGAGGAGGATATGAGTTTTAATTGTCTTTCTTCCCGGAGCATTACGTCAACCATTGGAACTCCTCTAACCAATACATGATTTCACCCCTATGGTAGGATGTCCTAGCTATGTGGTTTCACTTGTGAAAGGGTTGGGGTTAGATGCCTTTAGATTTTTGCACATATCATGAGCATGTTGATTCGAAAGACAAGTTGTCGTATCTTTAGTTCTCTCACATATGATCAATCATCAGGAAGGGTTAAGCTGTCTGAAATATGATAATCTCATAAGTGTTCAACTTCTTTTCCTCCTCATGGTCTTGTGGCATAGATTCCTTGTGTCAGTTAATGTTAAGAGTGTAATTCAACTTCATGTATTTTGAAACCCATATTGCATCCAAGGTGCCAGAGTATTGTCATTCTTGATAAACGGATTTTCCCTACACTCCAGAAGACGACTGGGTCACGTGCTTGAATATTCCTCCTTAATGGTTCTTATTGCCTATGTACGAGTTACCCCTATGCCTAATTTGTGTAATAATTGATGTAGTCACCTGGACTAAACCATGTCAGCATCATTAATAGAAATACCCGTGTCTCTTAGTATGTAACCTCATGAAATACTCTGCTCAATGCATAAATGGATTCCTGAATAACTACAGCCTGATCTTGAACTCTGTTGTTCCTCATTGTATTAGATCCATTGGGCATTGTAAGTTCAGACAAGTCAAAGAGAAAGCTTCGCAGGGTGATCACATACATACATGATAGGTAATTTTGTGGTCAGTTTATGATAGCACATCTTAGAGTAAGTGTTGAAGGTCATCAAGGGTTTAGTGTGAGTGTTCGCCTAGAGATTTAGAGTTTTGGAGGGTGAACAGGTTATTCTCAAAGTTTTCCCTTGTAGATGTTATGAGAATTGATAATGAAGGGTACGTAAGTGCATTTCCCATCCGGCCGCACTAGGAGAATGATGTTTTCCCATAGTTGTTCTTCATGAATTTGTGTTTTCATATGCCTATGTCTTAGAAGGTAGGTGGAGATAAAATTGTGTATCATTCCGCTGGAAATTATTGAAGGTGAAGTTAATGGATAGCTAGCTTATGCGAGATATCTACTCATCATCCTTGTTAGGTAAGTTTGGGGGTGGAAATTGCTCCTGTGAATGTGTTCTGGCGAAGTCAGTAGGTATGAGAGGCCACATTGAAGGCCGAGAGTGTTGTGGAAATAAACTATTTTCTCTTGATTGTATAGCTGTTGGTTTTGATTTGAAAGATACCTTCTAGGTGTTATGATTTAAAAAAAAAATGTGCAGTCCATGTTCGGGTATCATCGTGATAAAGAAGTGTTTGTAATGCTGAGGTTCTTGTTATTGATATATACATTATGGTGCCTTGTCGAGTTGTGGATGTGTTATTAGGATGGTTTTGGTGGCTCTATGGCAGGTGGATAGTCCTAGTTACAAAGGAGACTCTGCCGAAATTTCTGAAAAATTTAGGAGTTAGTCAAAATTTAGGGACTTGAGGTAGGTGAGGAAAGAGATTTATTATATTAAGCGTTTAAGTCGGACTATACTCCTCATTCGAGGACGATTGATCCTGGGGGGGGGGGGGGGAGAATGTAAGGCCCCAGAAAAAAATTTCGCTAAGTAATCTAGGATTTCGTGATGCCACGTAGGCTAATTATATCATTTTATGTGCTATTAACATGGTGGGCATCAATTGGATTTGGTAAACGAGTGTATGAGTCATGTACTAAGTAAGGTGGTGTGAGGCCCGTGAAAGTTTTTTACTATGAACCCGAAAGCTTGTAGTGCCAAAATAGTAATATGTGTTAGAGATGTGTAAAATTCTTCGCGGCGAGCTTGCTCACCGCGGTTCTGACCCTTTTAGACTAAGCTATGCATTAAAAAGTCAAGAAATCAAAGTTTTCCAGAAAAGTGCAATTATGCGGTCGCATACCAGGTATGCGGACCGCATATCTGCCGCAGAGTGAGTCACTGTGTTGGCCAAAATTGAAGTCAACTATGCGGTCAATTATGCGATCGCATAATCAAAATGCGGACCACATAGTCATCGCATAATTCCCTTGGGATTTTGTGAAGGTCAGTTCTGCGGTGCACTTTGCGACCGCAGAACGCGAATGCAGACCGCATTTCTGCCGCAAACTCTGTTAGTGTCTCCAGTTTTTGGGAAGCATTTTTGCGGTCCATTATGCGGACCGCATGTCGACTTTGCGACCGCAAATGCGATCGCAGACCTGATTCGGGGCTCCAATTTTCTAAATTTTAAACCCGACCCCCTATCGATATATCCGGTGTTATAGCTCATTTTGAGCATATTCCCAGATGCTTTTAGAGAAAGAGAGAGGGTCTTAGAGAGGGAAAGTGCTTCCCATCAAAATTTCTCCATGAAACCTTGCTAATCATTGAAGATAATCAAGTGAGGCACCTAAATCTTCACACCAAGAGGTAAGAAACTTGACCCCTAATCTCTGGTTTCAAATTCACACTAGAAGGAGTACTTAGCTTGGGGGTTCATGGGTATAAGAATGAATTTATTGCATGTATATCAAACCATAGAGTATTGGAAGGTAGTGAACTAAAAAGAAGGCAATTGGGGGTATAAAATGATAAGAAATTCCTCTAAAAAAGGACCTAAGATCACAATGCACCTTTAGTATTTGATAATATGCTTAAAACAAGCTAAAATCTCAAGCTCGTCTCTAATTCTCCGTTCAATTTGTAATTCTCACACAATAGATCGAAGTGCTAAGAGTTTCGGAATTTTGTAAGGATTAAGGAAAGCTATATTGAGGTATCTATGGCTAAAACCCCCTTTTATTAGAAATTGAGCTCCGTTGGCGTTTATGAAAATGTGGTAAGACTAGAATTGGTTGATGTGTTGATTGTTATTTCACATTACTTGATTCGCAAATGTATACTATATGTACATGAAGGATGTGCCTCAATGTGAGTAATATTCTATTCGTGATATTTAGAGAAGTGTGAAGAATATGAATCATATGTTGAAATGCCTGGGCTACAAGCCGAGATTAAAACTGGAATTATCATGTTAATTATGTGAAAGCTTACCTATGTTTGTAACTTGAATTTCTCGTGTGTGCCTATGGCCATAAAATTGCAAGGTGGATATTGGAATTGGAATGATGTGATAGCTATGGCCCTAAGTGCCAATGAATTGATGTGATCTATGTGAAATAAAGATTCAAATGAGATGATTAATGAGGAAGGAACAATGCCTAGGTAAGGCGGCCTAGCCGATCGGGCCGTGATCGGACACCATGCCGCACACATGGTGGTGATGTGCAATATTGAATTCCGAAAAAAAAGGGAAATGAAATGGTGATTGAGGTATATGTCTCATATGAGGTGACCTAGCCGATTGGATCGTGATCGGACTCCGCTCAAGATAGCAGTGGTGTTGAGAACAGTGATGAGCATATGAAAGAAATGCCCCAACTAAGTTATGGAAATTGTGTGAAAGATTATATGGTTCATTTATGTGATGATGTGGTGTCCGGTTAAAACCTTTGATTTACTCTTGTGATTTCTTTGTTCTTACTGGATAGTTCTTTCTAGTAAAATGGTGTTTAGTTATACATACTAGTGCTATTCGATGGCACTAACGTCCCTTTTGCCGGGGATGCTACGTCTTTAAATGGATGTAAGTGTTTCTATGGCAGGCAGTGTTGGTCGCAGCTAGTGCCGCATCATCCCTTCAGCTGACTTGGTGAGCCCCACTTCGTTTCGGGGTCCTGTTTCATCTGTTTACTTTGTACTTTATATTTGAGGTGCTGGAGCCTTGTTACCAGCATTTCCTTATTACATTACTCTTCAGTCGTGTTTAGAGGCTCCGTAGATAGGTTGTGGGTAGTGTCGGGTATTGGAATTAAAGTAAAAATATTGATGTTTGGCAATAATGTATAAAACTTGTAATGTCTTCAAAATGGTGAATGATGTTGCTAATGGAAATGAAATGGAAATCGTTAATGACATGTTTGTAGAATTTGATTGATGGAGTCCATCTCCTATTTATTCATGAATTAATTTGGGTAGAATGAAACCTAACAGGCTTGCTCAGTCGGGTTTACTCGGTTGAGCGCCGGTCGTGCTCCTCGGATTTTGGGGCGTGAAGGCTAACAACTGGAGGAAAAAAGAGAAAAGAGTCGCATTGGCACACTTACAAGGTCAAAGTCGTACAGGCTGCATGATAGAAGGTAACAATAGTTACGAGATTGGAAGAATTCTTTGCCAGAAGTTATGTTGTGAGAAAGAGACCTAAAGGGGGGAATGCACTGGCCTTTGAATTTTTTCACAGAACAGTTGCCTAGATGGCAAGGACAATATTAAAGTATTCATAAAAGCCATAGGTTATGAGACTGATAGGCGCATCAGCCAACATTCGAGGACGAATATTCCAAAGGGGGGAATGGTGTTACACCCCATGTTTTCGTATGTGAGAGTACGTCGTAAGTCAATTGATATAAGCTCATAAACGAGATTATATTTGGAAGCATATAAAGTAAGTTAATCATAATATCTTGG
Organism: Nicotiana attenuata; assembly: GCF_001879085.1. NCBI lineage: Eukaryota > Viridiplantae > Streptophyta > Magnoliopsida > Solanales > Solanaceae > Nicotiana > Nicotiana attenuata. The sequence goes on from NW_017670312.1 coordinate 195,253, forward strand.
AGGTTACAAATATTTAAGATCGTGAATAATAAGTACCAAGAGGGTTGGAAATCTTAGAAGCTAAACCAATTGAAGAAAATAAGTTTTGTCGAAAGTCGACAAGTTCGGAATGTTATAACATGTACTTTGGGGTGGGACTAGGGTTCTGTTAGTTTGTATGGGTCCACCAAACAGTAGAGTACCTGGTCCTCTACAAGATTCTGCTGAGAATGCTAATAAAATAGTATGTAAACAAGGCAGAGGATTTTTACGTGGAAAAATCCCACACAAGGGGATCAAAAAACCACGACCTACACCTGTAGGCTTTTAACTTCACTAACTTGCAATCTACCTATTACAAGCCAATTTGTAATGATTCCTATTGCAAAGGATTTACTCAACTAACTTGTGGTACTCTTACCACAAGCAACTTTGTGACTTCCTAGTTACAAAGGATTTTCTAACTTGTGATGCTCTCACCACAAGCCACTTTATAATTCTACAATTACAAAAACTTTTCCTTATGACTAAATCTAGTCACAACATAAACTCAAGGAGTTTACAGATTTACAAGAGGATTCCTAATCAAATGCTTCTAAGTAAGCAGTTGTAGGAGATACAATAAGTACGATAACAAGGTTACAACTCAACTAAGACAACAACAAGCTATCTTTTTGGAACTGGTCCGTAGTTGCATTCAACCTTGTTCTTCAAGCTTGTGAGGATTGATTTCTCTGTTTTTGCAAGAGGCTTGAATGATGAAATAGAAACCTTCAGTGATGTTTTTGTATAAAGCTCATTGTCGATACATCTTGATCACATAACTTGAAATGATGTGAGTACTTTGTTTGGTTAAAGAATGAGTGGGCGGACAGTGCAGTGCGCCAGAAACAGTACCGCCAGTCACTTCATTTCCAGTTGTGCCCAATTGACTCTGTACTGCTATGAGGAAACCACAAGAGTATCAGGTCCTTGTGTGAGTTCCTAGCTCCTGAAGCTGTAGCAGTTCACCTTTAGCCGGAATCTGTTAAAGCTTGCAGCAGTACAAGTAGGACAGGTTCCCTATCTGGTTCTTAACAGTAAGTTTGTTAGATCATCAAAACATAAGGCAAGAGTATTTAAAATCTATCAGGTTCTAAACATGATAAGGAGTTTATGTTATGAGTTATTTTTATCATATGATATTTATGTGCTACGTTTTGAAGTCAAGCAAGTTGCGGAACAAAAGTTGGTAAAGGTCATTACACGTTGCATTCATAATGTGTTGAAAATTAGGTCAAATATAACTGAGATTTTCTCCCAATATACTTGGAATTATTGGATTATATACCTACAAAATTGAAGATATATGAGTCTAGTTTCCAAATCATTAAACCGTTTGTCGATACGACATCAAAGTAGAGAGATATTCGCATTTTCGCCAGACTCCGCAAACAGCTCCCATGGGACCCACTTAGGCAGTGCTCGACCTACTTCACTTTAAAAACAATTTGGACGCCTATTTTCTGCTCATTTTCGAGTCAACTTCATCTCCAAACATCTCGTAGCTCTCCTAAATAGATACCATAAGGGTTTGAAGTGATTCCAAAGTGATTACACCATATTTCAACATCAAAAGTTAGTTCTAGTGAAGAACAACACCTCTTTGAGGTTGTGTTGTCATAGAGGATAGTTGTGAGCTGTGTTTGGCTGAAATATCAAGTTGTTTCTACTGTATAAGGTGAGTATAACAACCTACTAATTGTTCTTAAGCTTGCTTGTATGTTGGTTAAGTTGTTACGATGGTAAACTACAAGATAATACTTGGATTAGATTAAGTCACTTCTACGGTGTTTTATTGCCATTGATGGCTGTTGCAAGCTAAATATAACTTGGATTTTTACTTGAAGATACAGTAGGAGGTATGTATATTGTGTTATTGCATGTTCTTAAGGTTTTATTTATGTTGATTAAGTTAAATGGATGGACTAGACATGAACTAGTGATAAATTTACTAATTGAGGATAGTTGGAGTTGTGGATTGTTTTCTTTGTTATAAATATATGGTATAAGGATGGAATCATTGATGAATGACTTCATTATCATGTTAATGATACTGTTAAGTTAAAGTAAGAAGTCTATAGTGGTGGTGATATGGGGTATACTGATTTCTAATCGGAGCTTGCCGCTCGTCGTGAAGTAGTTTGACTTGTTGTTGCTATATGGTGTCTTGTTATTGATATTTATATGTTGCTGGATTTATCTGGTTGTTGTTGTTGTTGTTATATGGTATTGGAGGAGGTCATTGTTACAGAGGAGATGCTGCCCAAAATTACATAAACGAGCTACTAATTTAAGTTGCAGAATTAGCCATTACTCAGCATTGATTTTGTATCTCCTTATGCTATGGTAGATTGAGTCGAGTTGTATGAAGAATTTCTTGGAAGGTATTAAGGAATCAACGGAGTTAATGTATGTTAAGGCTATCCCTTCTTTCCTTTTGGCATGATCCATATGATACACATGAAAGGAGCAAATGCGGAACTTTTACAAATGACTATATTCTTAGAAGTACTAGGGGTGCCTATGTTCTTGATTCCCCATGTGTCCTATTATTATTGTTATTCTATTCCACCTCTTAGAAAGAAAAGAACTATCATCTGTTCATGGGTCTCAGAAAATACGTAAGTTGATAAAATTTATTTCATGATACTAACCGAAGGCATATTGATCTTATGACATCCCGAGAGATCTTATTGACTTACTTCTTATGCATTGCATTCATTTATACATGTACATTGACCCATGACCAGATGGCATTATATAAGCGCATATATATGTATATGGGATATAGGGAAAGGTTATGGCGTTATATACGCACCACCACCTGATCAACTTGTATACGTTGATGATTTCGCCCATAGAGGTCGAGATGTTATGATGGGGTGCTCTCAAAGGCTTGATGATGTTATGTACGCATATACCTATGCATGATATGACATTAATACGCATATGCATGACATTATAAATGTCATGATTCACAGAGCTATTCGGACTTACAGGTTGAGTTCCTTACTCCATATTTCTTTCATGTCTTTTATATACTACTTTCATGCCTTACATACTCGGCACTTTATTTGTACTGACGTCCCTTTTTCCTGGGGATGATGTGTTTCATGCACGCGGGTCCTGATAGACAGGTTGACAGTCCTCCTAGTAGGCTATCATCTCAGCGGAAGGTGTTGGTGCGCTTCACTTGCTCCGAAGTTGCCTATTTGGTCAGTATGATTTGCACATGTATTGATTGGTATGGCGAGGCCATGTCCTGACCTTTATGATGTTTATGTACTCTTTGAGGCTTGTAGACAGATGTCATGTATATAAAATATTGTATGGCCTTGTCGACCTATGTTCAATGTACGAGTGATTATTTTGGTCTTATGGGCCCGTATGCCACATGTATAACTTTCTATTACATGTTGGGTCATCCTATGTCGGGTACTCCCTTATGTGTTATTCTGGTTATATCATGATGGCCCTTCCGCCCATTCACCCATGATGTTATGATAAGAAAGATACGTTACGTTGGCACTCAGTTGGGTAAGGTACTGGGTGCCCGTCGCGGCCCATCGATTTGGGTCGTGATAATAGGCGACGTGGTTTTATCCTAGGATCTCTTGTGGTGAGCTTTTGGTTAAGGATCATAGTGTACCGGCAATGAGAAGTGTTAACCTGAAGGCGAATCAGGAGGAACTCAGAGAAATAGGTCAGCTTGGTAGTGGTTTGGATCAACATGGTAGTAGAAGTGATCGGTACCTTTGGTCGTGAGACACTACAAATGTTTTGTGGCAATACTCTTGGGCTTGACGACCTGCATGACTTGGTCGATTTAGAGGGATTCAGTTCTGGCAGCTTGCTTATGTGCAAATGGGTTTCAAAGAGATCTTGATGGTGTCGACCATAGCTTGAGACGGATGTCTTCTACATGTATGAGGAGTATGTTGCATGTTGTGATTTTCTCGCGGATGGGGTCAAGTGGAAAGTTTCCAGTTGATGAGGTGTCTATCTTACTTTTTAATAAAAGTTGATAATGGGGTTCTCGTGTTTTCATATGATGGCATGATGGATGCGGTGCTACATGTGGGATTAAGGGTTTCATGTACGAGGTTGCAGTTCCGTTTGAAGGGAACGTCATGAGTTCTAGACAGCATGGGAAATTCAAGAGTTTAGAAGAATGTTGGCACTATCTGGTATCACCTCATAAGGGTGCTCATTTAAGAAGTCGCATTGTGTTTTGACTTGTTGATGCTTGAATGGTATTATGGTAGCCACCCGGTTGATCGACTGCTGATGTTCAGATTTTGCTATGTGGCACGACAGAATTTTGGAAGTACTACTCGTGATATGATTGTCTATGAGGTATGTGTCAGTCATTTGAGTAATGGAGTTGGGATCAGACATGGAGATTCTTGTATTCTAGGAATTGATGACTAGGAGGGTTCTCAGAGGCGGATTGTTCCTTGATTACGGACGATGAATGTATGTTAAAAGGTTGACGACTGAATGTATGTGTTATGAATAGGTTATTATGGACTTTTCTGAGGTTATCTATCTATTTCGGGAGGATCAGAATTGATTTGGAGGCCACTAGTAGGCCTAATAAGGATGTGTCACGACCCAAAATCCATCCAGTCATGATGACACCTAACCTAACCAGCTAGGTAAGCCAAGTAATAGTCAATACAACTCAAATGAGAATAATAAAAGAAAATGAGTAAAATAACTAAATTTCTATACAAACTCCCAAGGATTGGTAGTACAAGTTATGAGCTTCTAAGACTTAGAATTTGCAGAGCTGGTAGGAAATAAATACATCATCTGTTCAAAACATACATAAATAAATTTGCAAATCTAAAGCTACCAAGGACAAGTGACAACTGTAACCGGAACGAAGGTACATCTTCAATGCCAGTTCCCGCTATACACAGCAACATCAGCTTCAGGATCTCCATGTAAGGTGAAGAAGCGTTGTATGAGTACATCCGACCCCATGTACTCAATAATTAACAAACCTAACTTCGGGTTGAAAGCAGTGACAAGCTTGGAAGAAGGTTAGTATCCAACACCAATAACCATTATCAACTCGTAGTAATATAATGGAAACAGTAAAGGTAAATAACTCAAGAGCCATATGCTCACCTCATTCACAGTTATGGGAAAGTAGGCATGCTTTTCAAGTATAACAGCCAAATCCAAATCTTACCAATAAAATTAGTTAAACGTGATTTTATCAAAATATTTGTATTCACCAATTCACAACACCATATAAGAATTTCCGCTTACAAATTAGCAAAAGGAAGGTACATCTCTCTGCCTACATGTCAATATGCATGTCAAGTCACTAGTTATCATATGCCGCCTAGCATGAGGAATGTACATCTCTGTACCTATATGTCTAACATACATGTCAAATCATCAGATGTCATGTTACCATCTAGCATGAGGAAATGCATCTCTATGACCATATTGGTATGTTCAGACGGGGTTTTGAGGAGCTCAAGTGAGTTTCGGGGTGGTTTCAGACCATTTTCTTTCATATGTTGCTGGTTTTTTGTTGTTGCTGATGCTCTTCACGTTTGCGGGGGTCTGACCCCGACCGCACAGTGTATGATGAGCAGGATTTTCTCCACTTAGATAGGTATTTAACAAAATAAAAACTATAATATCAAGCTCTAAACATCAAATAGAGTCATCAAATACTAACTAGCATGAGGGATAATTCAGCTCTATATCAGCATGTCAGTTATACATGCCGAATCAATAAAGAATCACAATTCAAATGTCAAGTGTACATAATCTCAGCACATTCAAAGTGCCTGGCACAAAGTGCCCCTCAATCATACTCTAAGCACGCTTATGGTGACTGGCTTAAAGCCCATGGACCCTTTCACACATAGACATTCACACACTCAGCATTGTATGGGTGCCTGAGACAAGTCCTTCACCAAGTACATATATGACCCTCTGCCTGCGCCACGATTAATACCTGACTCCGAAGGGTGGCGGGTCCTTGCCCAAGCACTGATCGGATCTAAGTCAACGATCAGTTTCACTTAGCCCAACATGGGGCCTGACGCATATGTCACCTCATAATCAATACCACTCAGCCCAATATAGGGCCTGATACACGCATCACCTAACTATCAATATCAACACGACTCTATGACCCAAAATCAGTCATCAATCTAATCAAGTCTCCATACGACAACATCTCACAAAAATATAATTCAATATACCACACGAAATATACCAACATACTACAATTCAGCTCAAACTCGTGTAACATACAACGACACCAACAACATGCACTACTAGAAAATGAATTTATTGGAACGGTTTTTGGGCAATGGTTCTGTAACTGTTACAGTAGATCATATTTTGGAACGGTTTTAACTGTCCCAACAGAGTCAAAAGGCTTCTGGCACACTTCTGAACAATAACCGTTCCAATAGTTTAGTAACCTTCACCGTAAGTAAAGATATGGAGACGGTTTTGATATGCGATACAATAGGGTTGTTTGTGGGAACGGTTTTGTGAAATAAAAAGCTATAGGGACGGTTTAATTTTTCCTCCTTACTTTCCCTCCTAGGTATTTATTAAAAAACAAAAATAGTGGACCCCACTAATATTTTAATAACTCTAAAATGTAAAACTAACCTAGAACACATCGAGTTCAATCAGTGATCGACTCCACCAAAATCTCAGACACCCCTCTCTCTGTTCTTCAACCTAGAACACATCGACGAACTATGTCGACCAGCTCCGCTGAAGGACGATAATTTCCAGTGAAGGATGACCATTATCGGCTAACATACCATAATCTCCGAGGTAGGCTTTCGATTTTTTACCCTGTTCGATGTTTGCTATTATTGTTCGAATTTCGCTTTCTTCTTCCCTAGTCTGAAAAATTATTTCATTGTTCCTTCTATTTTCTTTCTTTGATAATAGTTATGATAAACCCACTATTTTGCTTCTGTTTTGTTTGTATTATGCGATATATTTTGTGATTTTTAGTTTGTGAAATTGGGGGATTTATTTGTTAGGTTTTGATTTTGTGTTAGAAACCATGAGATTTGATGTTTGCTATCGATGTTCGATGTTCGCTGTCTTATTCATTATTCTGAAAATTGTTATTCTATATTATACATGGGAATGCATGGAGTAAATTTTGTCGACAAATGCTGTTGATGCAATGGCTCATGGAGTATACTTTGGAGTTTTTCAATTTTTTCCCAGAAAACTTTCAGCCTTACTTATGCCTTATTTCCGGATCATAGACATGAGGAACATGCTAGACTACCTGCAAGACAGGTTACCAAGAATCTAGGGGCTTCTGTGCAATTAATAGAACATTGACGACAAGATATAGTAATAATGATCTAAAATACATTCATTAGTATGACTAGGGCTGTTTAATATCGATCCATAATCAGGCAAGTATGTGTAAAAATCTGTTAAAAACTTGGTATACTTTTGACTTTAAAAAAAAGAATCTGTTAAAACTTGGTATGCTTTCATCTTGAAAGATCTATGCCAGTTTGGTGTAAGTAAATTGAGAAAAGGATATAGTTTAATTGTTTACACGTTCTAATATTATGTATATTCGTATTTATAAAAAAAAACATTTTTGTGTAGATGTGTGTGTAACATTCTAACTGCTTTTCAGCTATTGATTTGCTAGATGTAAGCCACGACAAAGTTTTATTTCTTTTATTTCACTCGATACGAGTATTCTGAAGTTTATTTGGCTTATTTACTGCTGCCCAAGCTCTGTTCGTTTATCGGTATTTGGATTTATGGTTTTCTTAATAATTCGGAGCTTCGCAAATTGGTCAGTTTCTCGTCGATACTGTTTTTAGCTTCCTATGCGTTAGTTATGTGTAAAGTAGTAGTGTTCGATGCCATTTCTTAGTTTCTTGTGTGGTATTTATATGTAGAGTAGTTGATTTAAATATTTATGTTGCTTGAATGCTATATTAATCCTGAAAGCTCCTAAAAGTCTCATGTTTAAAGCAGTGTTATTAAAAGCGAGCGCTTCTCGCTTAAAACACAAAAGCAAGGCGAGGCGAGGGGTCTACGGTTTTCTGCCTTGAAGCAGGTAAATTTCTGTTCTTCTCTTCTCTTCTTCTGCTTCTTCTCTTTTTTCTTTTCTCTTCCTCTTCTGATTTTCTCTGCTATTGTTCGACTCCTCTCATCTTTTCTCTTTCCTTTCTATTTTTGTTAGTTCTTCTTTTCTATCCTGCCTTGTTTCTCTTTTATCTTGTATAACCTCAGTTTTATTATAGTAATTTTTTCTACACATTTCATCTAGAAGCAAAGATGAAGTCCATCTATGTCACCTAGAAAATGGATTATATAAAACCGCTTTTAAGTATTGATTGCTAAAACTGTCTCCCGATCCTAACTCCAAAGGGTCCCTCTTAATAACTCTGCATAGATGGTCTAGTAGTCACATGAAGTATGAGAATGGAGCTCCTTATTTCATTCTGGAATCTAATGGATGCCGGTGGATGGTCACTTTTTTAACTGTATGCAGTTTAAGTATAATTGAAGTATGAACTAACTAGATGGTGCACGTTACATTCTGTTTCTACCATTCTCTTTTAGTTGGATTGTGTTTTTTTTCACTTTTCCAAATTTTAGCAAGCACTTGTCTTGTTAAATACTTGAACAGTATTCACTTCAAGTGAAATTTAACAGTGTCTTGTTAAATACTCTAACAATGTTCACTTCAGGGTATCTAGATAGTCTAGAGAGTGGTTACTGTTGAAAATTCTGAAGATAAATATTAGAAAGAAACAGAAGTACTTATCTGCCTAAATGAAATTTTCTGATATCCTTAGAAGTGAACTCAGATTTCATGGAATTCACTTGTGGATTATCTCTTTTGGCAGATTTCATGAAATTTGTCTAACCCTTTAATCTATATCTGGATAAGTAATTTCTTAAGAATATAAAAGGATTGCATTTGATTGATGTGCGACTTGGGTATTTAAATAACATAATCCTGAATTGAGCATCATAGAAATAACGTGCTTAGGGAAGAATATTTTTCATTTAATTTAGCCCTTTCATGCCTACTATAACTAGTTATTTTGCTTTTCTATTAGCGACTTTAACTAGAACCTCAGCTCTATTTATTGTTCTGAGCAAGGATCTTTTTCCTATTCTTTCTTTTTATCTGATTTTTCATATTAAAAGTATAAAATACAATTTTTCTGGTTGTTTTGGTGTCATGTAGGAATAACATAAACCAGAAACGCAATTGTCGTCATTTAATGTGGTTGACCCAGCTATAAGAGAAGAGGTGTATAAGAGTGAACTAAATGGACAGATTCGAACCTTATTTTCAGCTATAATGGGAACACTAGTATTCTCCTTCGTTCGATTCTGTTTTGGAGCCCTATCACTTAGATTGGACTTGTCATAAGCGAGGCTCCCGGCTAAGTATTAACCTGATTAATGCATAAAATCATTTGAAGATGAAATGGAAAATGCAAATATAGGCATTGTCTCTGGTCTTCCATGTTGCTGCTTGTTTGACTATAAAATCTGAATTTGACTCATATAATACTCTAGCTGGTTGTCTCTGGTCTTTCATGTTGCTGCTGTTTTTTCCTTATTTTACCGTTCTTCCATTTCTCTTCTATTGTGTTTACTGTATACTTCTCAAGTTCTACTTGTAAGTTGTTGTTTGGTGCTTCTTTCTTCTTGCAGAAAATTTCCAAAACTAATATTGAGAACCAGAAAAAGTTGAAGAATCCTCACACTGCTAGAAAAAGAAGTTTTTCTTTAGTTCGCTCTAAGTTGGTGTGTAACTAGCAAATCATGAAAAAATATTTCTCAGTTTTGGCTCATGTTTAGTTTATGGCAAATCATCAGGAATACTAACACACTTTTATGTGACTAGGAAAATGATAAGAAAACTTCGGATCCTTTAACACCAAAGGAAGTGTTTGTAGCTACAAGAAAAAGGAAAGCTGGACGATTATGCATGTGCTCGGATGAAGACACAACTAGTAAAATTGTGCGAATTATACTTAACTATTGTTATACCGAGATCAATCGTATATTCTGGAGCTATATATATATATATATATATATATATATATATATATATATATATATATATATATATATATATATATATATTAGGAAGAGCCGTTGCAATAGACAATATAACCGTTGTAAAAGACCTAGCAAACAATAATAGCAGTCCCTAATAACTGTTGCAATAGACTGTAGATAATTTTTCCAATAGATCACAAAAACCGTTACAATATATTATAAAAACCTTTGCGATAGCCGTAAAATATCATTGGCACAAATATATCAGAACGGTTTATAACCATCCCACAAAATAAAAAAATGTTCCACAGATTGATGTAACGGTTTCATAACCGTTACAATATCAATATATGGGGACGGTTTTGTAACCGTTCCACATAACCATTCTAATAGACCTATGGTAACAGCAAATTTGGGGACGAGTACTAAACCGTCCCAGTAGCTCTATAGGGTCAATTAGTGTATCTATTGCAACGGTTTTAGAAGGGTTGCCATAGGCCTTATTTCTAGTAGTGATGTGAGATAACATATCAAAAGTATATAGAGATAGAGATATAATTGTAGCGACAAAACCGGTCATTTTGAGAATTTATATGCAGTTCGGTCATGAGTAGCTTCATATAGTATATTATGACTTGCATGTATTGTCGGTTCTGGTTTTCAAGTGATTCCGGATTTGATTTAGAAGAATGATTTTTAACTAGGAAGCTTTAGTTGGAAGAGTTGACCAAGTTTGACTTTTATGTATTTGACCTCTGATCGTAGTTTTGATGGTTCAGGTAGGTCCGTACAGTAATTTTAGACTTAGGCGTATGCCCGAATTTGCCCTTGGATGTCTCTATAAAATTTCGGCTCTATTTGGATAAAGTTGAGAATGTGAAGGTTTGGAAAGTTCATAGGTTTGATTGGGAGATGACATCGATATTATCGAGTTTGGATTGTTGTTTCGGGAGTTGGAATAGGTTCTTTACGATATTTGAAACTTATGTGCGAAATTTGAGGTGATTCCGAGTTGTTTAGACGTGTTCGGCTTAAGTTTGGAATTTGAAAATTTGAAACAGTTTATAAGCTTGATTTTGGAGGTGCGATTCACGGTTTTGATGTTTTTTTGCGTGATTTAAGGCCTCGAGTAGATCAGTGATATGTTCTGCAACTTGTTGGCTTGTTCATACGGTTTACCGAGATGCTCAATGAGTTTTGGATGGTTTTCTGACCATTTTGGATTATATTGGTTATGCTGGTTTTTGGCAGGGATCTGGTGTGGTCACACTTGCGGAATTTTGGGTGCAGGTGTGTTGCCGTTGCGGTTGATGAAGACCATAAGCGAAAAGAAAAGCTGGGACAGAAGATCACATATGTAGAGGGTTTAGCGCATCTGCGGGATCGCATAGTGGTCGGAGTTGCGCAGAAGCAAAGAGGTAGCTTGTAGGGATTAATCACATATGCGAGATTTGTACCATAGAAGCGGTTGTCGTAGATGCGACTAAGTGGACGCAAAAGCATATTCACTGACATATTGTACTTAATTCGAGAGTTTGTTCATATTTTCACATTTGGAGATTTGGGGCTTGGTTTTTGGGCATATTTTGAGAGGATTTTCACCACATGGATTGGGGTAAGTATTTTTTACTCGATTTTGATTCTATTACATGATTCTATCTTCGATTTTAGTCTTTGATTGATGATTCTAAAAGAGAAATTGGGGGTTTATGTCTAAACTTTTCTAAAGTGAATAATTCGATTTAGAACATCAATTCGGAGTTAGATTTGAGTGAAATTAGTATGATTGGACTCATATTCGAATGGGTTGTCAGAATTTGTGAGTTTTGCCGGGTTCTGAGGTGAGGGCTCGGGTTGACTTTTTAGTTGAATTTGATTATTTGATTAACTATTCGACCTTTATTCCTTGAGTTTGTTTCTCCTGGAATTATTTAAAGTTTTGAGTTGCTTTTAGCTGTTTCAAGCCATCCGGAGGTTGATTTGCGTTGGATGGAGTTTCTAGAGTATTGTTGGCTTGCTCGGTATTTGATTTGGCTTGTTCGAGGTAAGTAATATATCTAAACTTGGATTTGAGGGTAATTATCCCTGAGAACTATGATATTTGAGATGGATTGGGGGTGACCCACGTGCTAGGTGACAGGCGTGTGTGCGTGCACCGAGGTACTCAAGATCTGGGTAGTTCTTAGGCTATTATGTGCCTTTTTTTTCCCATCATGCTTCTTTAATATTTTTTTTCCATTTATATGACTATGCGAGATATTATTCATACGAGAACTCATATCTAGTCCACCTGCTCAATTGTTTGAGACATGATAGGACTATTTTTGCCATGATGAGCAATTCGCCTTAGCCGTAGTCATACTATACAGTCATGAGATTTACATTCGCATGTTATATCGATGTCTCTATGTACTCTTGATATGTTGTCTCATATGTTATTGGTGTCCTTGTAACGAGTTCGAGCTGTATTATATAATTGGATTACGTTTCTATGAGTTGATGACATATGGAGACTTGGGCGCATTGATGACTGATGTGGGTCGTAGAGTCGTGTTGTGTGTTATGTTGGATTGGGTTGCACACCACAATGGTTATATTGATATTGAGGTGGTGCGCATCCCAGGCCCCACATTTGGCTAAGCGGCACTAGTTTTGAAATTACGCGTGCACTAGGCATAGAGGCGTATTTTTTCCTCATGCTAAATCGTAATATGATATTTGATGCTCGACATGTATATTGACATGTAGGCATAGAGACATTTTCCTCATGCTAGCGGTAATATGATATTTGATTACTTGATATATAGGCATAAAGATGTATTTTTCTCATGCTAACGGATAAACGAAAAGTCTTATCTGATGTTGTGAAATGGAAAAACATTATTCTTTTGATAAACTCATGCTTAATTGATTTCAGTGGTAAGATTTGGACTTGATCGTAAAACTTGAAAAACATGTCTATTTTCACGTACTGTGAAAGAGCTGTAATATCTTTACAAGTTATGTACTTTCATTGTCTTCATTATATTATTATGGATTGTTATTGGCCACTGGTGTTGGAGTAACTATCTTCCGAGCTTGTTATTGCTTTCAAACTAATATTAGGCTTATTACTTATTGAGTACATGGGGTCGATTATACTCATACTACAATTCTGCACCTTGCGTGTAGATCTTGGAGTTGATGCTACTATGTATGGTGGGAGCTGGCATTCAAGATGTACTTGCTTTCCAGATATAGCTGCCACTTGTCCTTGGTAGCTTTAGATTTGTAATCTGTTTACGTATATTTCAAACATATGTTGTAATTATTTTCATACGAGCTTTTAGTTTGGCTTACCTATTGGGTTGGGTTAGGTTCCATCACGACTAGGACAATTTTGGGTTGTAACAAGTTGGAATTAGAGCTCTAGGTTCGTAGGTTCTACTAGTCATGAGAAAGTATCTAGTAGAGTCTTGCGGATCAGTATGATGGGGTCCATACCTATCTTTGAGAGGTTACAGGGCATGTAGAAAAATTTCTCATCTTTGTTATCGTGCAACATTGATTTGGCTTGAAGCGTATCTCTTTGAGTTCCTTCCACTCACTCCTGTGTTGTGTTGAGCGCCCGGTATCAGCTGTGCATCGACAACTTGTGATTCCATGGATGAGGTGCGAGATGTATTTTTTGTGTTTTTGTGATGGGCCAGTCTGGAGGACTTGAGGCCGGGTTTAGATTGCAGCTAGGGCTCGGTGGTTTTGGTTGAGTGAGTATGTTCTTTTGGACTTGTATGTTCGGTAGTGTCGCTAGGAGTGGGATTGATGGCTCAATGAGTGATTGGATAGCTATATGATGAGTATTATATGATTGAGGTCTGTGCTTAGACAGTTTATATGTCACGACCTACTACTCAGTAGGAAAACACCTGGCTCAAAAGGTGAAAAAACCACGACTTACTACTCAGTAGGATTTTCGCCAACACTTCACTAAATCATTGAGCCAAAACAACATTTACAAAACACTTTGTAAACCTAAGGATTAACTTTAATCCTATTGTGGCAACTAGCCTCTACTGTTGCGACAACTTCAAGTTAACTATAACTTGAATAATCAAAGTATCTATTACAATTGCTTCTAAATAAAGCTGAAAGGTACAATATGAAAATGCCTACCACAATTGAACTATAATAAAAAACAGACACTTGGAACTGGTTCTTCTATCTGGTTCATGTAGCTTAAGGTTCGCACACTTGAATCACACAAGAATAGCTTGCAAAATGCCTTGCATTTTGCTCTCAACTCACGTTTAACTTCAGCTTTTGTGCGTTCCTTAAAATAAGAACATCTTGCAATATATAGAGTTAGTAGATCAAGAAATAACTACAGTTCTAATGCTACTCTTCCTTGGTGGAAGAGTTCTAGTTCTTAACTTCTAACTCCTCTCTTATCTTGGATAGTGTTCTCTTTGAGTAAGGAGTCCTTCTCCTTATCAATTATGCAACCTTTTTGATCAGGAGATATCAGATATATCAAGTTAAGCTTATCCTTCACTTGCATCCCTTATGTTCGAATCTGCCCATATCTGTGTACACAGGGGATGGACTTGGTTCACGCCTGAGCTTCCTTTGTCAATCTTCAAAACAAAACTTCACTTGGGCTACCATTCGGTTTTGGTTATCGTCTGCCTTAAGCTCCACGTGTCACTCCCTTATGAAATCACTTAACCTAGCATATTTTACCCTATACACTTACCCTGATCCAAGACGTCAAAATCCCCTCCAAAATCGCCCAAAATTGAGCTCTACAACTCAAAATATGAAAATAATACTCTAACACTCCATTTAAGATTTTAAACATTCTGCCCAGGTGCTCTTCTTCGCGAACGCGAAAATGCCTCTCGTTCGTGAAGCACAAAATCTTTTAGCTAAAGAAACCTCTTACGCGAACACGACATAGCAGACGAGAATGCAAGCTTCACGATCGTGGTATGTTCCTTGCGACTGCGATGAATAAACACCTGCACCCCTGAGCCATACCTCCCCTCTACGCGACTGTGATACTCTTGACGCGTTCGCGATAAACAACCTGCCTTAAACTACGCGAACGTGTCCCTAGTATCGGGAGTGCGAAGAATAATTTCCCACAACCACCACACAAGACTTCACGATCTCCATCCTTCCTTCGCGATCGCGTATAAGGAAACCATATGACCAGTTTTCAACAGTCTACCAAAGTCCATAATGAAGCCGATCTTGATCTGAATCATACCCCGAGTCTCCGAGATCCCATCCAAACATACCAACAAGTCCTAAAATGCGATACAAACTTAGTCGAAGCTGCAAATCACATCAAACAACATTGAAATCACGAATCACACCCCAATTCACGCCTAATGAACTAATGAACTTCCAATTTCTAAAACTAATGCCTGATCATACCAAACCAACTTCGATTGACCTCAAAATTTCACACAAGTCATAAATCACACAACGGACCTATTCCAACTCTCGGAACCAAAATTCGAACCCGATATCAACCAAGTCAACTCTAGGTCAAACTTCTCAATCTTCCGAGACTTCTGCTTTCTAACTTTCGCCAATACAAGCCAAAACGACCTACAGACCTGCAAATCATAATCCGGACATACGCCTAAGTCAAAAATCACCATACAAAGCTATCAAAACCATCAAAACTCCTTTCGGAGTCATCTACACGATAGTCAAACTAAGGAACTTAAGCCTTCAACATTGGGACTAATAGCCCGTTTGGCCAAGCTGCAAAAATCAGCTTATTTTTAGAAGTGTTTTTTTTCAAAAGTACTTTTCTCTAAAGTACTTTTGGTGAGAAGCAGTTTGTGTTTGGCTAATTAGTTTGAAAAGCACTTCTGAGCAGCAATTAGTGTTTGGCCAAGCTTTAAAAAACTGCTTCAAAGTGTATTTTCTCAAAAGTGCTTCTCAAAAAAGTGCTTTTGGAGAGAAGCTACTTTTTTCTGCTTCTCCTCAAAAGCACTTTTTTTACTTCCAAAAACTTGGCCAAACACCTCAATTTTTGGTCAAAAGTGCTTTTGGCAAAAAAAAAAAGCACTTTTGGCAAAAAAAAAACTTGGCCAAACAGGCTATAAGTGTCCCAATTCACTCTGAAACCTCCCCGGAACCAATTCAACCGCTCCGGCAAGTCACATAACCATAATTATGCATAGAAGAAGCGATAAATGAAAGAACACGGCTATAATACACAAAACGACCGACCAGGTCGTTATAGTATTACAATAATTACTATAATTATTAGTCGTCTGAATACAAATGCTAAATTATGTTTACAGACCAACTTTGAAGTGTTCTAATAAAGCTCATAAGTATTTAAATAATGATTATTGATATATCTTATCTAACGGATCGCGCGAGCACGGATATAAACCTAAGTAAGAATAAAATGATAAGTTTTAAATTAATTTATTTTTAAATACTAAATGTTATGAACAATAAAAGAAGAAGAAGAATATTGCAGAGAAAAGTAGAGAGAGAGAATTATTATTGATTTGGGATGATTTACAATGGAATAGGACCCCTCTATTTATAGGGAGAGGGTGACTTAGCCACCAAGTAATAAACCCTAGAATCTCTCTAAATATAGACATTCACCATAAATAAAATTGTATTTATAACACTCCCCCTTAAATGTCTATTCAACAGATAATGTGCCTCGTTAAAACCTTAACTAAAATAAAACCCAATGGGAAAAAAAATTCTAGAGAAGGAAAAAGAGTACACATATCTAACAATACGCCTTTTGGTTGCCTCGTTAAAAACCTTGCAAGAAAAACCCAGTGGGACAAAACCTTGTAAGGGAAAAAGAGTACGACGCGTATTAACTCCCCCTCATGAGAGCATCACTTTCACATCCTTAAGCATTTGCATTCCAATCTTGTGCACCATCTTTAAAAGATCTTTGGTAGATATTTGATAAACAAATCAGCCATATTAACTTGAATGAATATATTGCACCTTGAAATCATCATTCTTGATAGAGATGAATTGTCTTCATATGATCTTGTTGGAATCGTCAGTTCAATATCTTCATATAGAGGTGAAAACTCTTGGTATCATATTATCATGCCTATAGTTATAGTAAGATACATTTGTGCACAAATTGCACTGAGCAAGTAGTACTTCAAGATCAAGAATTGTATATGCTTCAAGCGATTTAAATCCTTCAAGGATTGTCATATAAGTCATATAATAGACTTTAATTAGATGCATATCAAGTTTTCATGTCATGCTAGACAAATAAGATATCGAAAACTGATTGCACATATCATTGGCTTCATATTTTCAAGTGTTTTAATTGAAGGTCCAAAACTATATGTCTTTCGTATGAAACAAATTCTATTCGAATTGTGTCTCTTTCATTTGGCCAGTATTTTTGTGTCTATATTCGACATACTTAAGATCTTCATCTATACTTAGCGCTAACATAGATGTCGTCGACGAACATTTTATATCGGTTTCAATATTTTTTCATAAAGACATAACATAGAGATCTCTTCATTCATTTCAGGTACCTAAACCTCTCCTGAGATTTAATAAAGTATTATGTCATGTAATCTTCTAGATCACTTGCCTCCTTTATTATGATCATTTTGATCATTTGCTCATCTTCTTTATCAAGAAGTTTATTTGAAACCGATTTTTCTATATGCTTTAACCGTACCATAGACTTTGTCCTTCTAGGACTTAATATGAGCATTTGCAATGAGAATATAGTTACTTTCTTTGGGTCAGCAAATGCGTCCGGCATGCTTTGCAATATATTGCACATGAATTATCCTTTATGAACTTCAAGTTCATATTATCTTATTCGAGGATCGAGATGTATAAATAATAATTCATTCCATGTAACTTTTTCTCAACTGTTTATCATGTCTCCCTCTCATGTTAGAAAAACTAACTTGGTACCTCAACTTTGAGAATCCACCTTTGTGCGTTATGGTGTTAATCAAAATATACACCGCACATCAATAATAATAAGATGGAATTATTTGGTTCCTGACCCTGAACCACTTGTGAGGGGAGAAAATAATATACTTTGGTATATAACGTATATCAAACTGATATAGATAACTTTGTTCTCATAAGCAATTGTTTAGCTATTAAGTAGAGGCACTTAATAAATCATTTTGCTAAACCAACTGTAATGTAAACCAACTTATCAAGATGAACTTCTTGAATAGAAAATCTAGAAATTATGCTCGAAATTAAATTATTGAGCAAGTTACCTCGCAAAACACCATGTTGCGGGTTATTAATAATCGCACATGTAGCCATCTCATAGATGCATCTTATGTGGTATACATGGCAGGTGAATGGGCCCATATTCACCTTTGATATTTCCAGCATTCATGGGATTCAATCCCAATTTTAATTGGTATATTAATTAATGAGAATAGGCAACATAATAGAATTCGTAAAGAACTTTCTAGTTCTTTAATATTTACCCATGTGAATTCTCTTTTATTTTTGCACATCATACTTAAATTGATATGGCTAAACCAATTATGCCAACTGAATAAATTATCAATATTGATAAACTTCAGATTTACACCATAACGTGTGCAATTATCAATAAACTCCAAATTTATTATGATATGGGTTTTTATATCAATAAACTTCCTTTTATTGTGGCATTCTTTTGTTTGTGTAGTACAAACTGGAGAATAAAGCGGGTAGCTTTTCACATACATATTACCCCGCTACAAGTTGTAGTAATAGAAGATATTAAATCTTTCCTTTATTTATAGTCTCAATATAATCAACCGCTTTTGCGTATACTTTGGAAACTGAATAAGTTTCTTTGAGACTTACTACAACACAATACCTTATTGGTAATCAATTGTGTTTCTCCAAAATAGTGTAATTGGCTCTTGCAGAGTTCAAAATTAATTTTGTAGTACCACATATTCATCAACATCCATATGGTGAATATCTCTTTTAAAGAGAAAGTTATACCATTATGGTTATGGTCAAAATTATGTGCAAGATATGTTTCTTGCATTACCATTGTCTTTTAATAATCACAATGCCAAAATATTTTGGCGTACAATAAGTACGTGACCAATGACCATTTATGCCATAATAATGACATTATTTTCTTATTTCCTCTCAAACCTCCTTCTAGAGGTGAGCGTGGTATATTCACTACCACTAGCACGTTCATATTCCTCCAAGAATGAATATGTATTTATAAATCAGATGTTGTCACATTCACATCATGAATGGACCATAATCATCTATATGTACTTTATAAAATCTCATGTCAAATCGATGACAAATATTACTTTCAGAGAGTGAAGGATTATTTTGAGAATCCTTATTATTCTCATTATCACAATGATGACGATTATAATTTCGTCTAATACCACGTCTACATCCATTGATACCTTCACGGTAATAATTTTATCTTCTTTCAGACATATCACATACTGCTATCACATTCTCTTAAGGGAATGAGAATGAAGCAAATTTAATGGGACGGGTATGCACTTCTTGTGCCCATAATCATACATAAATTTGATTATGGCAAGACATAGAAATTTTATCACTTCGAGTGGTTATAATTTCTTACTAACTCCATTAGAGTTATAATCAAAATTTATTGTCTTTGCTTGTATTTAAAATTAAATTATAGAACGTCAAGAATTTAAACGAGAAAAATAAAGTAAAATACTTACCTTAAATCCAAAATTTAATCATGAAGGAAGTTCATGGAACAATTGACAACCATTATGCTCCATCCCAAAACTTCTACTCAATTGGTTAGAGTCTCGTACTGATAACGTGTTATGAAACAATAAAAGAAGAAAAGAGTATTACAGAGAAAAGTAGAGAGAGAATTCTTATTGATATTGGGATGAATTACAATGGAATAGAACCCTCTATTTATAGGGAGAGGGTGACTTAGCCACCAAGCAATGAACCCTAGAATCTCTTTAAATATAGACATTCACCATAAATACAATNGCAATAATATAAAAGCAACGAGATTAAATAATAAGCGGAAGTCTTAGTTATAGAAAACTGAAATGAAATGCGGAATATTCAATATAAGCCTCTACCCAAGAATGGTGTCACAATACTCACGAACTGCTAAGAGTACTAAATACAAGCGTCTGGAAAAAAAACATAAGCTGTTTGTCTCGAATACAAAGAGATAACAGACTAAAAGAGAGGATAAAAGAGACGCCGGGCCTGCAGATGCCAGCAAGCTACCTCGGAACCTCCGGACTGAAGTAAGCTCCCAACGCTCCTACTGCTGACCAAAGGCTCCTGCTCCAGTACTATGATCTGTGCAAAAAGCACAGAAGTGTAGCATCAGCACAACCGACCCCATGTGCTGGTAAGTGCCTGGCCTAACCTCGGAGAAGTAGTGACGAGGCTAGACAGGACCTACCAAAAACAACCTGTGCAGATATATATATATACAAGGCAACAGAAAATAACAACAGAGAATATCAACTAAAAAGGGGAAGGGGGCATGCTCGGAAAATACGGCGAATACAGATCAATGGATATAACGACGAAACTATCTCAATACCATAGCTCATATATATAAGTGGTCGGCGCGCCACACGATCCCATTTCTTAATTCATAAGTGGACGGCGTGCCACACGATCCTATTTCATAATAAATAAGTGGTCGGCGTGCCACACGATCCCATATTATAATATATAAATATCTGACTTTGTAAAGAAGGCCCCATTAGGGGAATTCGACAACATAACACTTTAACCCGGCAAGGGTACAGCTAACAGCCCATAGTCTACACATCCCGGCAAAGGAATAATCACAACACATCCTCTTTTAAATCATTTCTTTCTCAACTAACACATTCTCGTTCGAGCCAACGCTCCAAAATATACCAATCACAATTCTTCCTCAACCGTTCACATTATATGAAGTTTATTCATTAGACAAGGTAGCGGTGTCACATCATTCAAATTAAAAGCAATTTAGACTCACGGTCATGCTAGACACCGATGTATAGATACTCGTCACCATACCTATACACCGTACTCCACATTTAGCAAGTAGCAAATAACATCCTAACCCTATTCCCTCAAGCCAAAGTTAGAACAAACACTTACCTCGGTCCAAAGAATAGCAATCAACCCTCAATTACCGCCTTTCCTCTACAATCCGGCTCCGAAACAATGGTATCTAGTCATAGATATGAATTTCCTAGCATTCTAGCATTCTTCCAAAAATACCAAAATTCGACACCGGGCCCACATGGTCCAAACACGAGGCTCGGACCAAAACCCAATCACCCATAACCCCACGAGTTCAAATATATAATTTATTTCAAGATTCGACCCCAAATTGAGGTTGAATCACCCAAAATTCCCAAAAACCTAACTCTACCCAAAACCCTTAATTTCTACTTTGATTTCATGATTTAGGGCTAGGAAATTAGTAATTAGATGAAGAAATAATGAGGGAATGATGTTAAGATTACTTACCCAAAGAGTTATGGAGGAAGGAGAGCTTGAATTTCGTCTATGGAGGGTTTAAGAGGGGAGCTCGTGTGAAAAGTGAGGAAAAATCCCGCAACCATTCTGTTTTAAGCTTTTAAAAATCACTGGGCGCTTTTGGTCTATGCGATCGCGGGGCAATTGATGCGGTCGCATAGAGGAGTGGGAACTTGGCTTCCGCGATCGCAGAACAATTCCGTGCGTTCGCATAGAAGAAGGGAAACCAGGACTTTTGGGTGAAGTTTAAAGCTGTGCGATCGCGTAGAGGTGAGTGCGATCGCATTGAAGAGACTGGTCAGACTATGCGATCGCGGGACAACTTATGCGATCGCGTTGAAGGAATTTGGAAATGCCTGGAGAGGACACTATGCGATCGCAAGAATGGAATCGCGATCGCAGAGAACAAATTCTCTGAACACCAGCAGCAGAAATTCTGCAACAACTCTAAGGCCAAAAACACCCCGAACTACCTCCGAAACACTCCCGAGCCCTCGGGGCTCCTAACCAAACATCCACACTAACTCAATAACATCCTACGAACTAACTCGAGCGATCAAATCGCCAAAATAACATCAAAATCAATGAATCAAGCCTCAAAATCATCATCTTTCATTTCAAACTTCTTAAACTTCAAATTTTAGATATTTAGGTCTGAAACACGTCAAATGACGTCCGATTTCGACCAAACTTTACAGAGAGCGCTTAACACATATTTAAGACTTGTACCGGGTGTCGGAACCAAAATACGAGCCCGATACCATAGTCTTTTAATCAATTTTCATTCCCATTTTCCTTAATAATTTCAGAAAAATAATTTCACAGAAAAATTTATTTCTCGGGCTCTCGACCTCGAAATTCGACTCCGGGCATATGCCCGAGTCTCATATTTTTCTACGGACCCTCCGAGACCGCCAAATCACGGGTCCGGGTCCGTTTACCAAAAATATTGACCAAAGTCAACTTTAGCAATATTAATATCAAAATTCTTCAAATTTTTTCACAAAGTTCACATATTTCAACATAAAAGCTTTTCGGCTTCGCGCCCGGACTGCGCACGCAAATCGAGGCAACTAAAAGCAAGGTTTTCAAGGCCTCGAAAGCACGAAAATAGGAAGAAATCCGGTGATGACCCTTTGGGTCGTCACACTCCAATTTGTGCGCGGTTCTGATCAACTAGCAAACATCATGACCAAGGCCTTATATGGCCCCCTTCACCACACGCTTTTGGGAAAGCTTGGGGTATTTCCACCCTCCAGCTTGAGGGGGGTGTTAACCGGAGCCCAACTCTGCATTATAGCCCAAGCACTGTATTAACCGGGCAGCCCACTTCATGACCCGACACAAAGTTTTATAACTTTACACTTTAACCCATGTATTACTTACACTCCGTTTGGATTATTGTTCCCCATCGTTTTATAATGTATTATATTGTATTGTATTGTATTGTATCGTATTGTATCGTATCGTTTTATAAATACAATGTTTGGATAGATTGTATTGTTCGTTATTGTTAAATAATATTTTATTGTTTGGTTTGACTGTATCGTACTATACTGTAATTGATAAATTTACTAAAATACCCTCAATTGTTTAAATATTAAACTTATTAAAAATTATACATAAAAATAATTTTTAAAAACAAAGCAGAAGAGGTGAAAACACCTTAAGAAAGCAGAACAAAGGAGCGAGATAGAAGAAGGCAAAACAAAGGAGCGCGGCAAATTAGAATTGAGTTAAAAGCAAATTAGGAGAAAAAATAAAACAGAAAGTGGAAAACACCTTTAACATTGGCGGCAGAAGTCTTGAAAAAAAAAACAAAGTAGGTTATAGGTTGGAGATTTGGAGTTAAAATAGAAAAAAGATAAAAGGTAAAATAGAATTATAGAGTAATAAGTTAGGGCATAATTGAAAAAAAAAATAGGAAACAATCCCACCATACCAAATCGATTGTTTAAAAAAAAAGAACTTTTCATTGTTCCGGAACAATGTATTTAAGTTTAACAATACAATACAACTAATTTTAATGAAACAGTCAAAACAAATATTATTTTGGAATAACAATACAATACAATGGGGAACAACCATCCAAACAAGCTCTTAATTAGTTGCTTTGTATATAAATGAGAGGAACTCTCTAGAATAAGGGACATCCATTTTTGACAATGTAAGTTCCGAGAATAATGAAAAGTGTCCAATTTCCTCTCTCCTAATTCATGGGTTTTACTGTGAATTTCTTCCTGAATAGCTCAATTTCTCAACCTAACGAGAGCAGAAGTTAAGCCAGCTATTTCGACCGAGTTGCCTTGTATGAAACCATGTGTTTTCGTCAACTATGCTTCGGATTATTTTTCAAAGTTACCTAAGAATAGAAACTAGTTATAACTAATCGAGTATTTAAAGTCAAATCTCATTTTCTATTTACTAATTTTATCCTTTATCTTTTTCTTTTATTGGTGCTAACTGAAACGAGAAGAAACTGACGCTTAAGCCTTAATGAAGGAGAGCCTTGATTTTCAACTCTGTTAAAAGATTTCTCTCTGTTTGGCATTGTCTTTTTAATTTATGTTTGCGTGAATAAAAAATCGTTTATCCTTTTCATTCTTTGTTCATACTTAGTATACTCTCTTAAGTCTTAATTACTTTTGTTTCACAAATGTTTTGTCAATATTTTTTTTTTCATATATTCGGTTTCATTATCCATCATTCCTTTTCATTCTTTGTTTGTTCATGATCTTATACCAGAAATAAAAAACATTCTAATTAAGCAGGTCTAAATGGCCCAGTGATATTTATTATTTCCCAACTAACCCCTTGAATACAAAAGGTCAAAGAGCATTTATTAGGAAGCTAGAGAAAGGGGGAAAAAGAGAGAGAGAATCGGATGAAAATAACGTTTTACCTTCTCGATGCTGTTATTTTCAAAATTTACTTTTTATGCAAGTATGATTAAAGAATTGAACTCCTATTTGTAAGAGTTTCAAATACTTTGCCAAAATATTAAGCAAATCTAATTGCTAGGTAGAACATAGTCAAATATGAGAGTGGCTGCTTCAATAAGAAACTTGCATTCATGTTAATTACTATGGAGTGAAACATATTATAAGGCATCACCAACCCTTGTACTATTAGTTTACACCAAAATCGTGTAAACATCAAAATGGTGCTCACGCCGTTCACTTTTACTTGGCATGTAATAGATGTTCATTTTTACTTGTCACTTTACGTATATCAAGAGAAGACAAAAAAAATTTTCCTGTTATACCCATAGTATTTATTACTCATTTTAAATCATCTTCTCAAATCCAATAAAATATGCATCAATTAATATGGGTATCATGGTAAATTATGCACTTCATTTATTATTTCTTAAGGGGCTTCAAAAGTCAAAACGTGCCAAGTAAAAGCGAACGGAGGGAGTACAAATTAACTCCAACCCATTACATTATTTTTTACACCAAAAAGGAATATTCTTTTTATATTCTTCTCTCTTCTATATTATATTACTTTTTTTTACTTTAATTTATTTTTTTATTTCATAAAACAATTTCTTTCTATTTTCTTTTTTACATATTCATCCCATATAATTCATATTTCTTTCTTATATAACCATTTAATATAAAATTATTTTACACCATAAAGTTTTAAATAATATAAATTGTAAGCAAATATTATACATTATACATATTAATGGATAATTCAAACAAAAATGAAATCATTGATAAGATATAATTAAACAAATATTACGTTATTGTAAAATTTAGTTTAATTCTACATAAATATTTAACTTCCAGGATTAGTATGTTGCTCCCATAAATACTTTATTGATATATTACGAAATGCAAAATGAGCATCTTTGTCCTTAATTTTTTTTTTCTTTTGCGAGCTAAAAATTATTCAAATCGGTAATTTTCATCTACTACCATTTCTACTGATGGAGTTGGACCTTCCCAAGCATCTTGAATTAGTGCATTAGATCACGTTCATCCTCGATTATCATATTGTGCAGTATAATACATGTAGTTAACATATCATGTAACACTTCTTTTCTCCAAAAACATGATGGCCCTGCAATAATTGCAAACCTCCGAATGCACGTTTAACATCTTTTCGACATGATTCTTGTTTTTTATAATAAAATTAACTTATAATTTTATATTAAAATAATATAGCAAAAATTAATTTATAAAAATTATACACAAAAATTAAAATATAAATTAATATTATATAGATATTACATAAAAAGTATGTAATTACAAAAATTTTAATATATTAAACTAAATGTGTCATATAATAAAAGATAATAATAATAATAATTATAATAATAATAATAATAATAATAATAATAATAAAATATTGATGAATAGTAATGGTGTTGATGAATAGTGTACACTATTCACACACCAAATTGGTGTAAGAAATAGTGTTGGGTTGGAGCAACAAAACACCAAATCTTATACCAAAATAGTGTTCGGCGTTTAAAATGGTGTTGGGTTGGAGATAGGGGTGTTCAAAATCGAACCTAAACCGAAGCTTAATGGCTTATTGGTATCGGGTTAACGGTTTAACGGACGAGGAACGAATTGAATTTTTTTTATTCACGGCTTATCGATTTGGGGGCGGATTATTTAATTTTCTTAACGGATAATCCATTAACCCGTTAAGAATATATATATATAAAATTAATTTTTATCCATATTACTGCTCTGGACAATTGTACGAAGTGCAAAGTGAATTGTACTGATTGCTTGGAAGTATAATTGGCCATTGAGTCTCTTTGACACGTGTATTCTCCTAAATCCTAATCCCTTCCCCACTGGAGACCAATAATCAGTATTAAACTATTAACATTTGCACTTTACATATTAGGGTCAATCTTAACCAAGTTGTGTTTTTATTTTTTAACAGTTTGCTATCTTCTTAAACAGTAAGGAATCTGTTCAAATGATACTGTTGATGTATTCTGTTGTGCACTTCTCAATCCCTTACCATCTACTTGAATTTAGTATGAGAAGATAAAAGAAGTATTTGATATCCAGTATTTGATTCTAGTAATACTGCCTCATGGTGTAATTTAGTTGATATATATGTATGAGAAATGTTGACTATAGTGTTGTTTCGGGGATGTACTCCCCCAACACTGTGTTGAAGTATGTTAAGTTTCAATCAACTGAAACTAAATCGATAACCGCTCGATAATAGCTAAAACAATACCAATCCGTCCGATATTTTATCGAGTGGCTAGCAAATTAATACATTTAAAAATCAATAACTGATAACCAAACCGTTAAGAGCAAATAACTGCACAATCCGTCCGATAAGCAACCCTAGTTGGAGATGGTTTAAGGGAGTAAAAGACCGATTTTTATACTCAAAATTAGGTCCTTAATTAGAGCAATTTATTTACCGAAGTGATGAAGGGACATAATCAGTTGATTATTCTTCTGTCCTTGTCCAATTATAGACAACTAGTATTAGTTCCGCGCGAATGCGCGGACACTAACCGTGTCAAATATTTGAGTTATTTGGATTATATGTAAATAATTTTAAAATTTAAACCTTCTCGATAAATATAGATAATCATTGAATATTAATTAAGAAACACGACATGAAAAAGATTAATCATTTCACAAATCTCCTAATTATAATTCTATTTCTCTTTTTGGGTACAATTCTTGTGGGTGTCATTGGATCCTAAAAATAATTCGGAAGTAAAATAATAACGCATACTTATGTTAAAACAATCAAACATTGACGCTATGAAAGATATTTTGGATAAGACTTGACTCTTTTACTACTACTTGATCTCTTATTTGGTGTGTTGACACTTGATTTCTTTCAAAAAAATATTTCTAGTTTAAAATTTCAGTTTCTAAAACATTATTTGTCAATCATATTATTTTTATAATAATGTAAGTGAAACATTATCCCTAATTCAAAACTCATTTTAGTCGGCTTTCTAAAAATTTTAAAAAATTCTTTAGCCAGTGAATTTTTTTTCCAGTACGACTTCATTTTGATATTTGACTTTAACCATTTTAAATATCTGAGTTATTTGAATTATATGTAAATAACTTAAAATTTAAACCTTCTAGATAATTATAGATAATCATTAGATATTAATTAAGAAACAGTACATGAAAAAAGACTAACATTTTTTAAATTTGTATTGATAATTTTATTTTTGCATAATTCTCATTGGTGTCATTGGAATCTAATAATAGCCACAATACGAATAATAACTCGTATTTATGGCAAAGCACACAGGTTGACATAATATGAAAGACTCTTTGATTATGACGCAACTCTTTTACTACAACTTGAACTCTTATTTGGTATGTTATTATTTTTGGAAAAAAGTATTTCTATTTTGAAATTTCAATTTCTAAAACTTTATATATATTTCAATAATGATTATCTTTATAATGATGCAAGTGAAGATATTATCCTTTATTTATAATTCACTTTAATCGGCTATCTAAAAAATTAAATGATTCTTTAGCTCGTGAAACTTTATTTCAGTATGATTCTATTTTGAGTTTATCGATATCTCTAGCCACAGATTTTGAATTTGAATACCCTATATATATACAGATTTTAAAATATACTTTTTTATTACACTTGAAAATCGCTATAGAAACTATCAGTTAGAAACCAATATCTTTGTTGAATTCGAGAAAAAAAAAACATTTCACATAATCTAATGATTCAAAATAAATAGTTTTCGACGAAAAAAATATTATACCCTTGCAATGTTGGCTTGAAGAGGTTATAACTTATACCCTTCAATTCCTTGAAGGTACTAAATTAAAATTAATGATCACAATTGTATAGCAAAAGTTTTGTTATTTGTTTGATGTCCATTTAAGTAAATTGACTCTTCAAATAAACATTCTTCAAAAAGAAAAAAATAACTTTTTTTTTGAATATTGACTGAGTTTTGTGATGTTTCTTTCTCTAGCGTGTAGGTTTACTTCATTATAAACATAAACGTGTACACTATGTATTACATTTATTTTAAAAGAAAATTGTTATATTCAAAGCTATCTATAATATTTTAAAGAACTATAATTATAGGATTTTAAGTGTGAAATAATTTTATAATTATATGCAGTGTTTTTCTCCGCCAGAGGCGAAGTAGCATTTCAATAATTAGAAAAGATAACAAAAGTTCCTAATATGATTGCTTATGATCATTAATCGAATTAAGTATGATAACATGATAACAAAAGATAAGTTTCTTTTTTATTTAAATTCAAATTTTAAAAACATTATCTGTAAATTTAGAATTATCTTTTAATTCAACTTCAGCTTAATTTCTATTTGACTAACATAGTAAAATATAGAATAAAGTTACCATATAATATTAGCATTTATTAGCTTGCCACTTGGCTTAACCACAATGTCAATTATATATGGTAAAATTTACTCCTTTAATATATATATAGATCTGACAATTTAGATCTTGGTTAGGTTATTCATTGTAGACTAGGCTCAAAAATAAGGTCACGTACACCAATAAATGTATTACCGAGTACTTGTCATTTTGCTGTAAGGATCAAATATTATTGTGCTAAATTAATGTAACATATTATTTATATTTTTTAAGTTATAAATGTAAAACTTCTATCTATTTTTATATTCATATTTTATTTTAATAATGTTTATATTATTGTATAAAACTGTACACTACATAACTTGGCATGCACATGCCGAAAAAACTAGTACATTTATAAAAATCAACACATTAAATAAACACGATTTCATAATGAAAAGGAGTTCTATAATTTTGACAATAAAAATTAGTAATAGGATAAATAATTGGTGACTGATGGGAAAAAATACTGCAACTAATAAACAAAAATGTTATAAAACAATAAAAGAAGAAGAAGAATATTGCAGAGAAAAGTAGAGGGAGAGAATTCTTATTGATTTTGGATGATTTACAATAGAATAGAACCCTCTATTTATAGGGAGAGGGTGACTTAGCCACCAAGTAATAAACCTTAGAATCTCTCTAAATATAGACATTCACCGTAAATAAAATTCTATTTATAACACTCCCCCTTGAATGTCTATTCAACATATAATGTGCCTCGTTAAAACCTTAACTAAAATAAAACCCAGTGGGAAAAAAATTCTAGAAAAGGAAAAAGAGTACACATATCTAACAATACGCCTTTTGGTTGCCTCGTTAAAAACCTTGCAAGGAAAACCCAGTGGGACAAAACCTTGTAAGGGAAAAAGAGTACAACGCGTATTAACTCCCCCTCATGAGAGCATCACTTCACATTCTTAAGCATTTGCATTCCAATCTTGTGCACCATCTTCAAAAGATCTTTGGTAGAGATTTGATGAACAAATCAGGCATATTAACTTGAATGAATATATTGCATCTTGAAATCATCATTCTTGATAGAGATGAATTGTCTTCATATGATCTTGTTGGAATCGTCAGTTCAATATCTTCATATAGAGGTGAAAACTCTTGGTATCATATTATCATGCCTATAGTTATAGCAAGATACATTTGTGCACAAATTGCACTGAGGAAGTGGTACTTCAAGATCAAGAATTGTATATGCTTCAAGCGATTTAAATCCTTCAAGGATTGTCGTATAAGTCATATAATAGACTTTAATTAGATGCATATCAAGTTTTCATGTCATGCTAGACAAATAAGATATCAAAAACTGATTGCACATATCATTAGCTTCATACTTTCAAGTGTTTGAACTGAAGGTCCAAAACTATATGTCTTTCGTATGAAACAAATTCTATTCGAATTGTGTCTCTTTCATTTGGCCAGTATTTTGTGTCTATATTCGACATACTTAAGATCCTCATCTATACGTAGCGCTAACACAGATGTCGTCGACGAACATTTTATATCGGTTCCAGCTTTATTTTTATAAAGACATGACATAGAGATCTCTTCATTCATATTTTCAAGTACCTGAATCTCTCTTGAGATTTTATGAAGTGTTATGTCATGTGATCTTCTAGATCACATGCCTCCTTATTATGATCATTTTGATCATTTTCTCATCTTCTATATTAAGAGGTTTATTTAAAACCGATTTGTCTATATGCTTTAAGCGTACCATAGACTTTGTCCTTCTAGGACTTAATAGGAGCATTTGCAATAGGAATAGAGTTACTTTCTTTGGGTCAGCAAATGCATCTGGCATGCTTTGCAATATATTGCACATGAATTATCCTTTTATGAACTTTAAGTTCATATTATTTTATTCGAGGATCTAGATGTACACATGATAATTCATTCCACATAACTTTTTCTCAACTGTTTATCATGTCTCCCCTCATGTTAGAAAAACTAACTTGTTTCCTCAACTTTAAGAACTCATCTTTGTGCGTTATGGTGTTAATTAAAAATATACACCGCACGTCAGTAATAATAAGATGGAATTAATTGGTTCCTGACCCTGAACCACTTGTGAGGGGAGAAAATAATATACTTTCGTATATAACGTATATCAAACTGATATAGATAACTTTGTTCTCATAAGCAATAGTTTAGCTAGTAAGTAGAGGCACTTAATAAATCATTTTGCTAAACCAACTGTAATGTAAACCAACTTATCAAGATGAACTTCTTGAATAGAAAATCTAGAAATTATGCTCGAAATTAAATTATTGAGCAAGTTACCTCGCAAAACACCATGTTGCGGGTTATTAATAATCGCACATGTAGCCATCTCATAGATGCATCTTATGTGGTATACATGGCAGGTGAATGGGCCCATATTCACCTTTGATATTTCCAGCATTCATGGGATTCAATCCCAATTTTAATTGGTATATTAATTAATGAGAACAGGCAACATAATAGAATTCGTAAAGAACTTTCTAGTTCTTTAATATTTACCCATGTGAATTCTCTTTTATCTTTGCACATCGTACTTAAATTGATATGGGTAAACCAATTATGCCAACTGAATAAATTATCAATATTGATAAACTTCAGATTTACACCATAACGTGTGCAATTATCAATAAACTCCAAATTTATTATGATATGGGTTTTTATATCAATAAACTTCCTTTTATTGTGGCATTCTTTTGTTTGTGTAGTACAAACTGGAGAATAAAGCGGGTAGCTTTTCACATACATATTACCCCGCTACAAGTTGTAGCAATAGAAGATATTAAATCTTTCCTTTATTTATAGTCTCAATATAATCAATCGCTTTCGCGTATACTTTGGAAACTGAATTAAGTTTCTTTGAGACTTACTACAACACAATGCCTTATTGGTAATCAATTTTGTTTCTCCAAAATAGTATAATTGGCTCTTGCAGACTTCTCAATTAATTTTGTAGTACCACATATTCATCAACATCCATATGGTGAATATCTCTTTTAAAGAGAAAGTTATACCATTATGGTTATGGTCAAAATTATGTGCAAGATATGTTTCTTGCATTACCATTGTCTTTTAATAATCACAATGCCAAAATATTTTGGCGTACAATAAGTACGTGACCAATGACCATTTATGCCATAATAATGACATTATTTTCTTATTTCCTCTCAAACCTCCTTCTAGAGGTGAGCGTGGTATATTCACTACCACTAGCACGTTCATATTCCTCCAAGAATGAATATGTATTTATAAATCAGATGTTGTCACATTCACATCATGAATGGACCATAATCATCTATATGTACTTTATAAAATCTCATGTCAAATCGATGACAAATATTACTTTCAGAGAGTGAAGGATTATTTTGAGAATCCTTATTATTCTCATTATTATCACAATGATGACGATTATAATTTCGTCTATTGCCACGTCCACATCCATTGATACCTTCATGGTAATAATTTTGTCTTCTTTCGGACTTAATCACATATTGCTATCACATTCTCTTAAGGGAATGAGAATGGATCAAATTCAATGGGACGGGTTTTCAATTCTTTGCCCACAATCATGGCAAGGGATAACTATTTTACCACTTTGGGTGGTTATAATTTCTTACTAACTCCATTAGAGTTATAATCAAAATTTATTGTCTTTGCTCGTATTTAAAATCAAATTATAGAATGTCAAGAATCTTAAAGAGAAAAATAAAGTAAAATACTTACTTACCTTAAATCCAGAATTTAATCATGAAGGAAGTTCATGGAACAATTGACAACCATTATGCTCCATCCCAAAACTTCTACTCAATTGGTTAGAGTCTCGTACTGATAACGTGTTATGAACAATAAAAGAAGAAGAAAAATATTGCAGAGAAAAGTAGAGAGAGAGAAATCTTATTGATTTGGGATGATTTACAATGGAATAGGACCCCTCTATTTATAGGGAGAGGGTGACTTAACCACCAAGTAATAAATCCTAGAATCTCTCTAAATATATACATTCACCATAAATAAAATTCTATTTATAACACTAAAGATGTATTTAAAAAAAGTACATCCATAAATGAGAAAAGATAGATAGATAGATAGTAGTTCCAAAGCCAAGGTTGAACTGGTGAAAACGTGACCGTGTAAAACCAACCGATCTAATTCCACATCACCGAGTACTCCCACATTGCCACGTTGAGTTTAATAATAACTGAATGCCAACTTTTCCACCTTGCTTTTTTCTGCTTTATTTAATAGGAGTCCCAAACGCAAAATCAGGGAATATATTATTAATCGAATCACGAGTACCTTACAGATTACATCAGAGAAACCCAACAAATCACGTCACCGCTACAGACTTGGTACTTATCTTCCAACGATATTTCCCTTTTAAGTTTTTACAATAACATTACATGAAGATACACCAATTATTGCTGTAATTTCGTACACCACAATTC
Organism: Nicotiana attenuata; assembly: GCF_001879085.1. Classification (NCBI taxonomy): domain Eukaryota; kingdom Viridiplantae; phylum Streptophyta; class Magnoliopsida; order Solanales; family Solanaceae; genus Nicotiana; species Nicotiana attenuata. The sequence goes on from NW_017670312.1 coordinate 228,676, forward strand.
ACGCCCAGCTAATTCTCGTTATTAACTTTATTTGTATACCAATTCTCACTCTGGCCCTTTTATGAGTCACCTGATCATAGATCAAAATGAGGGCTAATTAGACAACTAACACTTATTCTACTCTCTTGTGTTGATTATATTCACAGTCAAAAATTTGAATAGAAAAGAAGATTTGCATATCTATCAGACTGCAGGGTTCATAAGTGAGATTAGCATATCTCGGTTTTGTTTGAACCTGAAAGACAGAATCAAAAGGAGAGTAGGACTAGGTCAGTGGTGTGTTAACATAAATAATACTATAAAGATATAAGGCGTAAAACAGAAGACTTCCGTATTGAAATCAATTTTGGTCTCGCTTAAAACGTGTGTCCAAACACATTTTCATCTTCAAACCAAACTTTACCCAAATCAGATTTTTTTAAAATAAATTTGGGATCTATAGCCAAATGCTAGCTAAAACTTGAGGCTTGGATCAAGAATTAAAGTCTCTAACTTGGCAGTACTTGAATCTTCTCATCTTTCTTCTTTAACAATACCATTTTCCCAAAAATTAAACTCATTTCTTGGCTGTTCTGTTTCTTTATTTTATTTTTTTCAATTCCAAGAACAGGTTAAGCAAGTTATAGTATGCCATGAGGACAGAAAGGGGCTTCTTTAGAAAGTTTTTCCAATATATTTTCGTCGTGCACATCTTCCTCACTTCCGTTCTGGCGATCTTTTTAACTGTTGGAGGAATCATTTGTGCTGAAAAAACACATCATTTCCAGCCAAAGAAATGGTACCTGCTTCAACAGCTTGTGCTGGAATTATCAGCTTCACCTTTCAGGCATTCCTATTCAGCCACCCGTCAAGAGCTATCGGAGCTGCATTTTGGCTTAGCCCTTTTCTCAGTTGTGCAGTTGGCCTTTTGCTCATCTACATAGGCACAGTGGGAAGTTTGGTCATGGGGATCGTTTGTCTTATATCTGCTCTCATTCAATCCCTCTATTCGTGTTGGGTCAATCACAGAATCGAGCATGCTATTCGAGTACTATCAATTGCTATTTCCTTCCCTCCTCCGCACGCCACTGCCCTGACACTCCTTTCAGTTGTTATTTGTACTCTGTATTCATCTTTACTGATATCAGGCATTGGAGGAGCTACAGCTGAGAAATCTTGGCTTGACAGCCTATTCATTTTTCTAATCCTGTTAAGCCTCGTATGGACTATGGAAGTAATTAAGAACATACAGCAAGTAACAGTATCACACATAAAATATGTGCAATTTGCAACTGGAATGGGGCTTGATTCCAAGACAATCTTCCTAGGCACAATCAGGCATTCAATAGGTAGCATCTGTGTTGGCTCAATACTAGTATCTGTTGTTACCATTGTTCGAGGTTCAGCCCGAGCCATCAGTTTGGTTTCAGGAGATGTGGATGAGTTCATGTTCTCATGCACCGGTTGCTCTTCTGGAATTGCGTCGTGTCTTGTAGTATATGGCAATAGATGGGGTTTCGTACATGTAGGAGTGTACAATAAAGGGATTGTGCAGACATCCTTGGATACTTGGGAGATATTTAGAAGAGTTGGGATGGAACAGCTGATTAATTCTGATCTAACTAGTTCAGTTTGCTTTTTCTATGGAGTGGCAGGAGGAGCGATTTGTACGCTACTAGGAGGCTCCTGGGCATTTATAATCCACAAGAGTTATGCAACGGAACTGTCAATATAGGCATTCTTGATCGGATATCTCATGGTAAAGAATAACCTGTGACTCACCTAGCTATTTGTTATGTTTATCAATGGTATTGAACTTTGATTCTATGCGAGGCCAAATTTCTAAACGAAAAAAAAAAACAGAGCACTTTTTTTTATAACCCAAAAAAAAAAAATCCAACTTGTGATGTACAACTGTGATATGCCTAAAACACAATGATCATACACTAAAATGCATGTCCCTATAACAAAATGTCCAAGTGCATTTTTAAGTTGGAAACTCGAGAGTTCATGCTTTACATTAGGGAAATTGTCCTTAGAATCTAATTCCATGTTTCCATGAAATTTTTACAGACTAGGGTGACCATGGCACCAGCACAAGCTAGCATTTCAGCGTACTATGTTGCTTATGCAGAAAATCCACAAAGCCAGAGATTCGACACCACAATCCCAGACTATATTCAGCAACTACAAAGATACAACACATAACGATCAATAATACTGGACAAGAAACAGCACATATAGAACGTTCATACATCCATTCCATCTATTTATGTGGAAATAGTTCTTTGTCTAGTACATAGATACTGTACAAATACCATGGGATCTACGATTGACATCTCTTTGAAAATTCTACGTAAAGTAAGTGTCTTCTTCTTTGAGATTCAGTTGTATTGTTTGACAAATCCAGTGGAGAACAGGGGAAAGGTTACAACTGAAAGCCAGACAATAAGTCATACTAAGCCAAGCACTAAATCTGTACATCAACTTGCAGAATTTACTACTATTAACTGGTCCCATACTCCCATATCATTTCTAAAAAAATGCATTAACAGTAATTCTTTATTTGAGGCAAACTAATTTTATTTATCATACATTCTTCGGTTTTCAGCTACGTAAATTGAAAAGATTCAGTGTAGAGCTAAACAATATCCTAAAAGAAATCTAGCTGCATTTTAACTAAGAACTTCCCCTCATAACACTCGAAGACAAATTGAACTCAACAGTTCCTATTTATTTTTTATACTATAACTTTTGAAGAAAAAAAAGGCAAAATATATCTTTGCACTGTCGAAAATAGTTTAAATATACCTCCATTTGAGTATCCGTTCAAATGCATGAAAAGTAATTCTTTATTTGAGGCGATCTAATTTTATTTATCGTACATTCTTCGCTGCTCAGCTACAAAAATTATAAAGATTCAGTGTAGAACTGGAAAAATATCCTAAAAGAAATCTAGCTGCATACACTCAAACACAAATTGAATTATATTCTAAAGTTCCTATACATATGTTTAATATTTAAAAAAAAAAAGGAAAAAAGGCAAATATATCCGTGTACTATGCGAAATAGTTTAAATACACCTTCATTTGAGTATCCATTCAGTTATGCCCTTCCAGAAGAAGCATAATTGGACGAATACTCAAACAGAAAGTATATTCAAATATTTGGCCCTTTTTCGAAAAAAATGATAGAAATGGAGAAGCTATGGCTTTCAAGCAAGAAGAATTGTTTGCTTTGCCCATTAAACCTCACGGATTTGTGCATTGGTATATACCATTATCAATACCAAAAGCAGCGTATATTACTCTACTCTTCTCTGCCTTTCTGACGGGGGATTTGTCTGGTTTATTATTTTACTCTTCTCTCCAGTTTTGATGTGGAATTTGTATAAAATATCATTGTAACGACCCCATAGGTCCTTTTGAGTAGTAGTTTCCTTTTTGTGTTTCGAGACATTTCAAAGCTATATTTTATAATTTATGATCTGCGTGTGTGGTCTGTTTTTCGATTTCCGGGAAGTCTAAATGTGAAACTTTACAGAAAATATAATTTTTAACTTTGAAAGTAACTACAGCAGACCACGGTCAATATTTTTGGTAAACGACCTCGGTTCGGTGTGTTGAAGATTCTGGTAGATTCGTACTTGTACAAATATTTGGCTGGGGTCTTGGGTGACCCAAGGCCGTTTCGGCGCTTTATGTGAAAAACTGGAAATTTTAGTTTGAACTCTGAAAATCTTGAGTTTTGGTGAGCGATTCTTGATTTTAGATGTTATTTTGATGATATGAGCTTATGAGCGAGTTTGTATGATGTTAATATACTGGTGTGAGTGTTCAGATTGGAGCCCGAGGAGCTCGGGTATGTTTTGGATATGTTACGAATTGTTTTGTGATAGCTGAAGAACTTCTGGTGTTGCTGGGCTGTAGATCTCGCATTTGCGAGGTTCTACTAGCAAATGCGAGCCTCGCATTTGCGATGCTGGGAAAGGGGGTGACAGCTTTGCTTTTGCGGATTGGTCGGGCTTCACAATTGTGAGAAATTGGTCGCAATTGCGACGTGTTGAGGAGCAGCTTCACACTGTGAAGCTTAGTTCGCTTTTGCGATGGGCTAGTTCTTCGCTAATGCGACTCACATTGACGACATTTGAGAGGCATAGATACAGTTCGCTTTTGCGATCAGTGGTTCGATTTTGCGAATAGTGGTTCGGTTTTGCGAACAATGGTTCGATTTTGCGAACATCGCAAGTGCAAACAATAGTTTGCAATTGCGATATCTTCAGTTGGGTAAAAGATTGAGATTTTGGGACGTAGCTCATTTTATATTATTTTAAGACCTAGACTCCATAGAGGCGATTTTTGGAGAGCAATTTCTTCCCAACTTCATAGGTTAGTAATTTTAACTTGTTTTAATTCATTTTTCATTACTTTTTCATGAATTTCATTATCAAAAGTAAGATTTTATAGAGTTAAAATTGGGGGTTTGGGTAGAAACTAGAAATTTTATAAAATTGAGATTTAGACCTCAAATAGAGGTCAGATCTCGAAATAAATCACATATTTGGACTCGAGGGATGAATGAATAATTAGGATTTGGTCTTAATTTCAGATTTCGATTACGTGTGCCTGGATTGACTTTTCGTTGACTTTTTCAAATATGTTAAAGATCAAACTTTTTTCATACAAGGGTAGTTTCTAAAGCTTGTATTGACTTATTTGAACAATATTTGACTTATTCAGGTGGTTTGGAGGCTTGTTTCAAAGGGAAGGCCGTTTGAATTGTTGATCTTGTTCCGAAAAGAGGTAAGTATCTTGGTTAAACTTGATTGAGAGAATTAGGATGTAATTGAGTCTATGTGCTACGCGATCTTGATAGCGTATATGCGGATCTTGATTGTTATTGTTACATCATAGGGTCTTTATCTTTTGCCTATTGTTATGTATGAGGCTTTATACTGTGCAACGTGTGGATCCGGATCCATCCTCTATGATCGCCCTCTCAAGTTTCTATCTTGATAGCGTATATGGGGATTTTGGTACCATGATTTTTGTGATTAATTAAGAGTGGCATTTTACTGTTGATATTGTGTGGAGTATAAGGGTGACATTTCAGTATTGATATTGTGTGGAGCATAAGGATTACATTTCACTTTTGATGATGTGTGGAGTGTAAGGGTGACATTTCACTGTTGATATTCATGTGACGGTATAAGGGTGACGTTCTTGATCATATACATGCATTCTTTATGTTTTGTCATGTATTTTACATGTTTTCATGTTGCATCTAATATGTTCTCATATGCCTCTGCTATATTTGACGATTCGATTGTCAAGATGGATTTTACCCATGTTGAATTAATATCTCATGTTTTGTTGAGTTGATGATACTGCATAGGATTGATGTAAAAAGATAGTTATCACCCTACATTGAAATATTAGTCTCATAAACATGGCATTTAGAAACTGATACTGAATTGGATCACGGTTATGTACAGACACTCTTCATTAATGTAGGACTATTTGAGCACACACTACTTGGTACATGTCTCTCTGTGCGCGGAGTTGGTGCAAGTTGTATTTGTTGGATCTGTTTAATTTGCAAAGCTTGTTTACTACCTTTACCCTATTTGTGCACCTTTTTCTTTTTTTCCACTATTCTATAGCTGTCTCTTTGGATATTTTTCTGTATTGTATATGTTATTAAGCTGTACTGCTTAATCAAAGTGAGTATCTTTTGACTTAAAAATCCCGTCGCTATTTCACTAAGGTTAGTCAAGATACATACTGAGTACATGAGATCGGTTGTACTCATACTATACTTCTATACCTTGCATGCAGATTCTAGAGCTGAATAACTGTGGAAGACAAAGCTTAGTATTGAAGACGTACCAACGTTCTAGATTCAAGCTACAGTTCATGGTAGTTTAGGAATTTATTTCTGTTCATGTAAAACTCAAACATACGTGTTGATTCTTTATACCAGCTTCGTAAATCTAAATTTTAGTGGCTTATGACTTGTAAACAAGTTTTTGGGATAGTTGTACTGGATTCTTTTGTAGTTTTTATTATTAATATTGATGATCTCTTATTATAGTTGTAACTCATACTATTTGACGTACTCAGGGATTGTGTTAGGTTCCATCACGACTTAGTGGAATTTTGTGTCGTGACACTTTACCTACGCCATAATTTAACACTTTGTCATTCTGGATCCGGTTTTGCATTATTCTTAGACAATTAAAGAAAATACAATTTATTAAACAAGAAGCTTCTTGTAAGAGTGCCTTGGACCTCTAAGCACACATAATCATTTCCAATGATAGAGATCAAATGTCTGACAGTTCACGGTAAGTACATGGGCGGCACTTGTCTCATTCAAAGTTTTAAGATCGTTTTGTGTGATAAGAGAGAAGTTTTAAGTAATACATGAATCATTGTGTGAAAGGATAGGTAATACAGCTATATTACAATATTATTGTTTATATGAATAATGTTAATCTTTTAATTCATTGAATAATCTATCAAATATTTGGAGTATCTTCGTCAATCCATGCTTATTTTGATAATGGACGGTCTTCTTTAGCGAATACGGCTAATTATTAATTAATTTTTTTAAGAGCGCGGTACGCTAGGAAACCAAATCCTTCAATTACTCGAACTTAAGATGTTTTTTAATTCTATTTGCTCAAATTTTTTAAATTTCTAAAAGACATAATTGAAAAAAACCCGAATATGAAGGCCGTTTTATAAAACTAAACAATATATTGACCTCTACGAAATAATGAATGAACAAAAGCAATTATTATTAAGCATAACTTACCATGTTCTCAAAACAGAAAGTATTTTTTCTTCTCTCAAGAAAACAAATCATTTGAACTACGGGTCTCATTACATCTTTCCGTCGCAAAATAATTTTATTAATATGGCGTCGTGCATCCCAGTTATGTTTGACATGCAAAATCTCAAACACCCATTATAAATACTTTTAGAAAGTCCTCTACACTTACCCCATTGATAAAACTTCAATTAGCAGGGCTCTCCTTAAGAAAATGGACAAGAAAATAATGCTACTCTTTTTATGTTGTATTTATCATCAACATACAATTGTCTCAAGTGCACTTCAAGTTGGTTTTTACGGCAATAAATGTCGTGGAGCAGAATCTATTGTTCAACAAGAAGTGCAGCGTTGGTTCTCCACTGATCGTTCCATCACAGCGGCCTTGCTTCGGATGTATTTTCATGACTGCTTTGTGAGGGTATGTATATATACCATCTCATGTTTGTATACAATACTAAACATTATTTATTCCTTGAGGAACTCCCTTCGAATAGAGCTGATTATTACCAATTTAGTAGGACTTAGCGCACTGGCTTGCTCGAATTTTCCTGAATTGGGATTAGAAACTAAGAATTTTTGGACTTCCCATTCATTGTATGTTTTTCGTCCTTTTTAAACAGAAAAGACACATTAAAATAACGACGTGATTAGCTGAGTACTTTCTCAAATAATGATATGTATCGAGTGGGTATAAATCTGCGTCAATGATTTGTCATGATGTATTTTAGATATACATTCTATTTTTTTATATTTAGGTCTTTTTCGTTTCTAAATGTTGAAATATCAAAAGATTTATTATTTCACCATCTTAATTCCCTCCCCCGCCACCAATACCCCCCCCCCCCCTCCCCGGGTCACCATTCACATCGCCGTGTGTCGTGTTATGAAATGTTGGAATTTGTCTTTCTATGCTATTGACTCGTATTGGTTCATTTTTTAATAATTTAGCAGACAAACATTCGAGCAGATAATATACTCTTTTCTGTTCTACTTTTAAAACATTTAATTAACTGACCTTCAGGTTAAGTTGTGTCGTATAACTTTGGTTCGTATAAAACAGTAATAACTTTTGCCGTTGAAATGTCCTATTTCAGGGTTGTGATGCATCAATACTCATAGATTCCAAGAACACTCAAATTAAGCAATCTGAGAAAGATGCCGGACCAAACCAATCGGTAAGAGGATACGAGCTTATTGATCGTATTAAGAGCCGACTAGAGGCGACGTGCCCAATGACAGTCTCATGTGCGGATATCATAGCATTAGCCACTCGGGATTCGGTGGCATTAGGTGGAGGACCTAAGTATAGCATCTCAACTGGAAGGCGAGATGGGTTAGTGTCGAATCCAGCAGATGTGAACTTGCCAGGCCCTAGTTTAACTGTTCAAGAAGCATTAAAATTTTTCACAAACAAAAAGTTTAGCCTCAATGACATGGTGACTCTTTTGGGTGCCCACACAGTTGGAAATACGCATTGTAGTTTGTTTCAAGATCGGTTATCCAGGTTTGACGGAAGTATGGATCGTAACTTGTTTGCTAAACTTAGTAGGACTTGTGCTGCAAGGGGCGATCCTTCAGTTTCCTTGGACCAAAGCACTTCATTTATTGTTGACAACGAATTTTTCAAACAAACGAGGTTGAAGAAAGGCATCTTGAAGATTGATCAAGAACTTGCATCGGATAGGTCAACTGCAGGGATTGTTGCTAATTTTTCTGTCAATCCAAAAGCCTTTGAACAGGCTTTTGCAAATGCATTGATCAAGTTAGGTAACACAGAAGTTGTTGAGGGAAGATTAGGAGAAATCAGGAAAAACTGTAGGGCCTTCAACCCTTCTCAGCAGAAACGTCAACCCCTTCCCCCACGCAAGAGCTTTCCCCCAAGAAAACCAAAGAGACCTCCACCTCGCAATGTCTCTCCACGACCTACGTTTTCGATTCCTTTCCTTGAACCTTAATAAATCTCTCAGATTCTTCCGTACCGTCAATAATAAGTTACACCGGCAGGATTATAATCCACTTAAATTGTTGCAAGCATGTTTGTTAATTTCGTTTCATCCAAATTTCTATATATCTTCCTTCTTCATTTGATATATTTCTTATTGGTTGAAATTATTGTTATAGTTGATTTCATGGTTTGCTCAGTAAAAGAAACCATGTATTTTTTTACTCTCAAGTGTTCTCTATTGTAACAGTTGAAATTCATCCAACATCGTAGAAATGGCATGGTGTAGCCACTATTTAAGGTGGTATTTATTTTTTATCCAGCAATTCTAATGTTGAGCAAAAATAGCCACTGCCCTATTAAAATTAATATGAAAAGACATTTTTACCCTTTCTTCCCTTGCTTTTCTTCCCAAACCCTTGCTTCTCTCTCTCCGTGCCTTCTCCATAACTGTTGCATTATGTTGAGGTGGCGGAGCCTATCTACACAGTCATTCTAATTTACATCGCTTGTAAGCATTCATTAAAAGACAAAAGCTCTTTAACAGAACTTTTCAATATTCATGGTTCAAAAGTTAGTAACAGAACTTTGTAAGTAGGGTGTAGACCTTCTGCTCTCCTTTCATGGTTCAGTTGGAAAGCACAAAATAAAAGAAACAAAAATAATGATTTCAATTCATAGCCAAAGAATAATGTCGCAGACTCTCCCAAATTTAAATCTTTTAACTTTGATTTTCAAGTTCAAAAGTTAAGGACAAACATCAGTTACAAGTTCAAAACTTAAGGACAATAGGTCCTTAACTTTGATTTCCAAGTTCTAAAGTTAAGGACAGGCAGTCCTTAACTTTGAGTTTCAGTTTCAAAAGTTAAGGACAGGCAGTCCTTAACTTATAGTTTCAAGTTCAAAACTTAAGGACATGCAGTCCTTAAGTTATTGTTTCAAGTTCAAAACTTAAGGACATGCAGTCCTTAACTTTGAGTTTAAAGTTCAAAAGTTAAGGACAGACAGTCCTTAACTTACAGTTACACGTTCAAAAGTTAAGGACAAGCAGTACTTAACTTACGGTTACAAGTTCAAAAGTTAAGGACAATAGGTCCTTAACTTTGACTTACAAGTTCAAAAGTTAAGGACGCTTGGTCTTGAAGTTTGAGTTCCAAGTTCAAAACTTAAGGACATGTAACCTTGAAGTCTTGAACTTAGAGTTCCAAGTTCAAAAGTTAAGGACATGTAGTCCTGAAGTCCTGAACTTAGAGTTTCAAGTTCAAAAGTTAAGGACATGTAGTCCTGAAGTCCTGAAGTTAAGGACATGAGCAGAAGGGTATTTTTGTCCGAGCAGTTAAAGTTTATTAAACCAGTGGCTAAAGACTAAAGACATTTAAAACGCTGGCTTTAAAATAAAGACATAAGCTGTTAGTGGCTATCTGTGCACATCGCCCTCCAACATCAGTTACATGGAAAAAATAATGTTTCAGTTTAATTGTAACTACATCAATATATTATGGGAAGGAAAGAGAATAATTACAGCGTAAAGGGGGCATACCGTTGTTCCTATCCAACATCAAGTAGTTACAAAGATATTGACATTTGGGAATAAATCAACTTCAACACTTTTATCAAATACATAACTATTTATGCATATAATTAGTTCGATACTAGCATATTTTGCAGCATTTGATACTTGTCAGCAATTTTCAATAGTCAAAACTATTTGGGGTGGGGGGGGGTGGGGGGGAGGGGGGTATGGATTGGAATTTGGTTTAAGAAATTTTAATGTGTCTTTACAATTTCTTC